>NW_010542469.1:15798-60706 GCF_000687285.1 Phaethon lepturus | reverse complement strand
TGATACCAGGGGTTGCCCCAACCCAGATGCAAGACCCCGCACTTGGCCTTGTGGAACTTCATGAGGTTCACACAGGTTCGTGCCTTGAGCTTGTACAGGTCCCTCTGGATGGCATCCCTTCCCTCAGGCGTGTCAACTGCACCACTCAGCTTGGTGTCATCTGCAAACTTGCTGAGGGTGCCTTCAATCCCACTGTCTATGTCATACTAAACAGTTCTGGTCCCAATAGGGACCCCTGAGAGACACAGCTCATCACCGATGTTCATCTGGACATTGAGCCATTGACTACTACACTCTGGATGTGACCATCCAACCAATTCCTCATCCACCCAACATTGTCCACCCATCAAATCCATATCTCTCCAATTTAGAGAGAAGGATTTCTCTCTAATTTGAAACAAATTTCACCGACAGTCAAAGTAAAAATATAAGTTATGCAAAGGTCCACTTTTGGTCAGCACACAAAGGTAAAAAAGAAAGGTATAAAAGCCATCAAGAAATAATAATATTAAGAATCACATTAAAAATCATTCTAGAAGATTGTAATCTGGTTCTAGAGGAAAAATAAAATGTCTGTGACCTTACAAGCTTTAAGTTATTCATTTAGCTCAAATGTTAATGTTTTTCTTGAACCTATGAAACTGTAGCTATTGTGGAGATACAGGTATATGGATTTATAAACTAAATATATAAAGCTTTAGACACTTTGGATAGTTTCAAAATTTGACTTGTTTTTGATATTCAAAACATGCCATCTTCTCCTTAAAATGATTACATCCCTTGGAAACATGTGATTCTACAATGAGCTGCAAATGTTTGCTGTAGAGATATGAGTTATAAAATAACCATCATGAATAGGGCAGCCAATGACGTCATTCCCAGATCCCTTTCAGGCATTAATGTTCAGTCAAAAGCAAACCCTTTAATACCTGGTTATGTGCTCGTTAGGATGTTATTTATGATTCATTTCATACCGAGTATACGTTTCCCTCCTTCTCTCTGGCGTATTTAATATTTTCTTTAGCTGTGACTACAGAAATTCTCTACTGGGTTATTATTAATTCATTTATACATCAGACAATGACTGTCCTAAAGAATCATTAATAGGCAGCTATGACAAGAAACAACGCTGACCAATCAGTATCTACAAACGCATGTAAAGCAGTGTACTGTGGAAACGCAGAAGAGAACTTAGTACGGGCTAATACCAAGACCTGCATTGCCTGATAAGAGATGAAAATTTTACCTTCGCATTTATTTTGATCTCTCAGAAAGCTGCAGAGGCCAACGTTTACAATAATGGGGGGAAAATACCTGCAGCAAATCTCTGTGAGTTTATGATATGACATGTCGCAGATCAGAAATGAATTATTACCAAAATTTATTGATATCAAAATCTCATTCAAATTCTTTGTTTTGATCCTTCTGGTGTGTGTGTGGAAATATTCCTTCCAGATAATGAGGCAAGAGATTTAACTTTCGATCTGTCCCAAGTACAAACAATCCTACATGATTTGCCAGTACCTGTCCAAGCTTCATGCATATCTGATGCTATTTGTCTATTAGTGATTGTGAACATGATTAGTGGATAATGTTCTACTTCAGCCACAAATGGTATAGTACAATTACATTGCCTCTTCTACTGTACACACTGACCTACTGCTAAGAATTTATAGAATGGAATAAGATACATTATTTTTATTGTCTGAACTTTGAAGGCTCTTATTTTTGTATGAAGAAAATTTAATCTATTGAAGGAAAAAAGGAAATATACATCCCTATTATTTTTGTTTATATAAATGAGACAAAATTAAGTGCCAAAAGTTTGAATATTTTAGCAAATGTTGTGATTTCAAGTAAGAATAAAAAAATCTTATTTTTAAATAAGTTTGAGGAAAGAAAGAAAAAGAGCCAAATATTGAAGGAAATAGAAAATACAGAATATCTGAATTTAAAGTATTTTTTCTCTGAGAATGAACAGCCTACAGAAAGATAATCTGAGTGTTAGCCTCTTTCTGATGATATTTTAAATGACAGATGTCATGAGAAAAGAAAAAAAAATAAGAAAGGTATATAAAATGGGAACAGGAACAACCTGAAAGTGCTCGGGTTTTCCACAGTGTAGTTATACATATATTCAAATAACCAGCCTGCCAAGAACAGTTATGTGTGATGCTGGAGATCATGCTAAGTAAGCGAAGCTATACTTGAAATTCTGCAAAAAAAGTGGTCGTGACAGATTCAGCATACCTTCCCTCTTGTAATTTTTCATGAGGAGTAGTCCCAGGTTGCTCTGCTATTTCTTGAAGACGGCCATCTCTCAGCTGTAGGTGTTATGTCCTGTGCCTGTACAGCAGAAGATTATGGTTGAAAGGCTTTAACTAGCTCATCTTTTCAATCAGACAGTGGAAAATTGGAAGGGAGGAAAATCCCACCAATTTAAAGATGTTATAAAATGTTCCTAAAGATGTTCTAAGTAAGGAATCTAACATCTGTAATGAAGGTGGACATTCACAAAATGCATACTTGTGTATAAAAAGACAAAACTCCATAATATGTCTCAGCCATTTTCCCGACATTTTGGGTCCTGAACTACCAGGATCCCATGAGGTGCATTCTCTCCTTGATCCCAAGTCACAGTCCTACTGTACATGTTTCATAATACATGTCCACTTCTTCTAGCAGGAAGTTTTTGAGGATCTTACCCATTTCCCTGACTTTTCCAGGGAAAGTTCTGTAAGAACTATTTCCACTTAGGCTGCCAGAGAAATTCTGGCTTTTCTTCCCCACACATGTGCAGATCAGCTCTACAATAAGCAAGCATGATAGTTGCACACCTGGCCTACCCTGCATGCCCTATGAATTCGCAGTAAAGCTGATGTTTTCTTGTACATTAGGTTTCCTTTTTCATGCACTGATTAATTATGTAACACATTGCTTCAGGTCCAACATGTTCTGGATGCAGCTGACCTTCTGTGAATGTTCTACACAAACCAGTTTATGTCTGTGTGAAGTAAGTCCAAGGTACCTGGCACATACGAGATGGACTGCAGTTCTGCTCTGCGTGGATATAGAAGGTACAATATGTCGTGGTGTATCTAAGTCCATCAGAACACTTTTTCACTTCTTTCCAAAAAGAGTTTCTTATTCAGTGGTCCCATGGGCTCCTGCTTTTACAGTGTGCCATGAGGACTGTGTGAAGGTATAGTCAGGATGAGATTGATCAAAAAAATCTAGAGAAAACTTTTCTAGTATATCCTTCTGAGAGGTATTGCAGTAATTTTTAACTTTCCTTAGCAGCCAGCCACAATCTCGAGTAAATCCTAGTTATGAAAAAAAACAGAAATGTTCCAATTAGGATCTGAGCTGAATGGTGGGGGACGTGCGTGCACGCATGCCCGGACGGTGGAGCGGTGGTGCAAAGGGCCCTGTAGAAAGCAGGGAACAGAGTTAGACCTCATGAAGCACTTACAACTATAATTCTGTTTAAAATGCAGTCTCGTGGAGTGCTCCACTTACTCAAGCTTCCTTTTAGTGTGACTTCTTGGTTGAGTAACTGCAGTCATCAGTGTCGCAATGTGGTGCTCAGACTGGGAATTTCAAAAAAGCCTAAAGGAATTAGAGGCCTTTGAACTAAGTTGGCTCCCTTAGGCTCTACTGAAAACCTCAGGCTTAATCTTTTGTTTTACTTCTTTCCTTAATCATTACTGTAATTTTCCCCATCACTTGTGGACATCAAAGAGATTCCCTCCCTCTAGTCCAGAAAAAAAAAAAAATTAGTCACTGGTGTAATAAAAATTGTTCTTAAACTCACCTCTCCGGAGCTCCTTCTCATTTGGAGCAGCATATACACTTAAGTGACAGCTGTCATCTACTGTCGTTTGCATTAGAGAAATACTGATATTACATGCAAACACTTGAATGTGAAAGCTTATCAGGTACTTAGCTTGGCATCCTTTTTTTGCTCTGCCAAAGCTGATGTGTGCTACTTATGTCTAACAACTATATTATTATGGTTATTGAGCAAAACAGCTGCAGAAATGGATGTTCGTTTATTTTCCATTGGTTTTCTAGACATCAGGTGATGCTAAATTACAATGTCTGTAGCTTCGATGCTAGTGCAAAATGTAGCACAATTTTAAACCTATAATTCCAATTTTTTTATTTGAATTTTACCTTTATAGAAAAACAGTTCAAAGATGGAAACTGATACAGAGTACAAAAATACTGTTCACTGGCAAAGTAAGGAGTCACCTTATGCTGGTAAGTTTAATTAAGTTTTGAAGGACAAGACTACATATGTTGGACTGAGCATCTGGTTTTACAGGCATTTGCTGCAGAAACCAAGAGACTGGACGAAGGATTCGCAAATCATGCTCTGAAATATTTTTGTCTGAGTGTTTTATGGAGACACAAACAGAGGGCTTTTATAGATTCCTCCAGTGTGCAATCACCATCAGAACTGGTTCAGTTTGTCTCCTGGTGGCTTGAGGCAGTTCAGCTGGCAGTTTTCTTTACAGTGTGTCCAAAAGGGATTATCATGCATTAACCACCCCAGTGTATGCTTCCAGGCACCAGCAGACACTGTGGGACCAGCAAGATCTGCTCTCTTAATTTACCTGACCTTGCTGAACCCTCTGGCTTCCCTCTACTGGTATCCAGCCCAGCACTGCCATATTTGTGTCACATTTAGCCTCCAGGCACCAGCCCAATATTAATTAATAATGCATATTTCCTGGGTGGAGGAATTGAGAAAGCCAGGTTTCCTGTGGCTTTATGTCTTACAGATGTATTCCTTGGTGCTAGAGGAGAATAAAGTACAATTGAGCGGTGCTGCTCTGGAGGTAGGATCTCCAAAGGACTTCTCAGAAAGATGAATTCTCTAGTGACCAGTGAAGGGTAAAAGCTCAGTCTGCAGGGGGGACACCACAAAAAAATCCTTTTTCCTTTGCTTGACCTTTATTTTTATGAAATTGGGAGGAATGAGAGCTCTGCTCTTGTTATAAATTGACCAACAGGTACAAAGTTATTAATGAGCAATGGGAAAATTGATAAATCAACACATACGAATGCATACACAAAGCAGAATGCTGGAAGCTTCATTTAAAAAAGAAAACACAGTTTAAAAAAGGGATTAGAATGAAATTTTTTTTTGTGGGTGGGAAAAAGTTTCTTATTGACTCTTTCTGCGCCTCCATCCATTACCCGCTCATCATCTCCTGCAACTACTTTGCGATTTCTAAAGGTCAGGCTAAATCTCAACATATGCTTTTAATTCGAGGTCTCAAAGCAGCATTTCCCAAACTAGGAAATCTGGAAGCAAGCCTGGAAGTGCAAATAGAAGTGGAGTCATGAATGGAAAAGTTTGGCAACTGTGGTATGAAGCTTACTCATTCCATCCAATCAGATTTTCATGAAGATTTTGTAAGTCTTCAGCTTAAAACTGAATTAAATAGCAACTTGCATAGATGGTCTTCAGAAAAGGGCAGCTTGTAAAGCTAAGATGCCTGTTATGCTCTTGAGGTTGCAGCCTTCGTATTAAAACTCAAATATTTCATTTTTCCTGTGTGGCAGCTCTTTCAGCTTAATCTCTGTGGAAATTCTGCTCTAAGAAGAAACATACCACTACCCCCTTCCCCCTTCTCCCCTGTGAGTACTAGCTCTTTCACAAAATGGCCTCGTGTACAAAGACAGTGCAAGGCTATCGCTGTGTGATCCGACTACAGGATGGAGCCCTACTGCTGCTGATGTTGAAATTATTGGCTGAAATCCTGCCCTTGCAGGCAATGGCAAAAATTCCCTGGCAGAGCGTGTGGGAGACAGGGTTTCCCCTCTTGTCATAGGCTGCGTAATTTCTCAGTGTAAGGGTGTTTGTCATTAGCATTGCTGCAGTTGTGTTGTGCATGGTTTTAAGAAATTCCCCATGACCGTACTTCAGTTTAATGCATAAAATTAGCTCCCTGGTTGTAACTCAGTCTTCTCATCAGTAGTTGTATGATTTTCTGTGAACATCAAAGCAGAACTTGGCAGGAATTTGTGTGAGGAAAGAGAAGGTCAGAAAAGGAGAATCACCCATGGACTAATCTGGGAGGTGTTTCATGTGTAAACTTTCTTTTTTTAATTTATTTGCTATTTATTTACCTTGCTTTTTTTTCCCCTTTAAATGCTTACTCCTATTGACCTGCATTGGGAACTGTCCTCATAGAAAAAGAAAAAAAAAAAGAAAAATAGAAAGATGCCTGTTATATTTAAGCAGGCTAAATGACTCAAGTGATTTTGAGACCTTTATCATAACACTGTTTACCTTTGTGACCTTTAAGTCGTGAATGGTTCCATTTTTAGTCACGCATGCAACTTGCAACATTTTTATACTGCTGTTGTGCACACAGATCCTGTGGATAATTATTATAATCACCTCACGTTTGCAAATACTCTTTGGGGACTTAAACACAGGTTTTTCGCTCCTGCTCTATTAAAGGGGAAATAGAAGGAGCAACTTCGCTAGTTCACAATAGCATTGGCAAGGAGTAGTTAACCTGAACCCTCAGTTACGTGTAGAAAATCTGCACATCCTGACCAATTAAGATTTCTTTTCCCATGGAGCAGGTTCTAAATTTTTAAATAGTTTGATTGGAATTCTAAAAACAGCAAGAGAGAAGATTAATTGTGTTAATAATTAGAAAGCTGAATGCTAACATTTTTCCCCCATAGGAGCTGCCTCAATGTTATTACTCTCACAGCTAACAGCAGTTATAGTCTGTGTGTGAAGAACCTGATATACATGTAAATGGACCAACAGTTTGCTAGAAATAATTGAAAAATTAATTCTAAGTTTAAAGTGTAGATTTTAATTGTGTCTGCCTCTTGATTTGCACTACAAAAAGGAAGGATGCAGGGGCAAGATAAATCAATCGGTCCCATGACTAACATGGTCAACCTATCTCTTTGCTGTCCTCGTGGTGTAAGGAAATACAGCTTCTAACTAAGCCACATCCTCCTGCAAACCAATACAGAGAATTATGTGCAGCACCTTTTGGAACTGAGGATGCACGGATGCTGTTCAAACACTCCTTTTGCACTCTCTACGTTCTGGATAAGTCTGTCCATCACTGCTCAGTGCAGGCAGAGTAACCCAGAGCATGAGGCAAAAACTCGTTTCGATGCCTTCCTCCAAGGTTTGCTTGTTTGGTTCCCAAATAAGCTTCATTTGTTAGGACCACTTTTCCTCTTCCTTATGGTCTTTTGCATAGGTCTTTCAGAGGCCTTCTACATAGCAATTGCCACCTAAAGATCTGTTTAAAATCTAATTTTTAGACCTACATTCAAGGGGATCCTGTAACTTGTTACAACCTTGGCAGAGTAGCAAGAGACCAGAGTGCAGATTGACCGCAAGAGTAGTTGTCAGATGGTGACTTCATGACCACCTTTTTCAGAGCAGAAATTTGAACCACGGTATTCCTCTTCACTTGTAAGCATGTTGATCACTATCAAGAATTTATGCCTTTTTTGCTTTCTCACCACTTTAAGTATTTAATTAATTATACGAGAAAGAACACTGCCAATACAAAAAGCTGGCAGCAATATACCAGAAGAATTATTTTCCTTACTACAAAGACTTTTAAAAAACAAAAACCATCTACCAGATTTCTCCCTCATTTAAAAGACATCATGGTTCACTATTCAGGTCCAATAGTACATTCTCTGTAAATACATGTATTTTTCCTCTGCAAGTATAACTACATGAAGCAAAGGATTCTGTACAGAGATTAATAACTTTATTCCCCAATGTTTGCACATTTTATACTAAAATAACTATAAATTTTAAAATGAAAAGTCATAAAAACAGATTTTTTAAAATCTTTTTTGACAAATTGTTAACTTGCACCCTATATTATGAGTGAATAAATTAATCACAACAGATTTTTTAATTTTTTTTCCCCCAGAAATTGGACTTTTCAAAAAAGAGAAAAAATTGTTTCTTTTCAAAATGTCCCAAGCAATTACTAAACATTACAATTAAAAATTGTTTAATATCCTAATCATCATCGATATAATCTCCCTGCACCATCAGTGTAGTTCGAATTTTGAAACATTAGTATTGCAGCAAAATATTTGTGGTGAGCTGTAAGACGCAGTAAAAGGAAAACCAGAAGAAACCTGAAGTACTACTCTTCAGTCTTGAGGCCTCAGTCTTTCTTTCACCTAATGAAGGGAAATTTTTTAAGGGAAATTTCTGTCTGAGATAATATACAGATAAAATTTACTGATAAATCTGAAGGAGGGATTTTAAATGTTATTAAAGCTCTGCTTACCTGTATCTCTCTTTCTGGTCTATGTGTCTCTTCCAGAATGGAGAGAGATAATGAGTCATACATTAAGTTTCAGAGAAACTTGCATAATGTGGTCCAGAAGTTTCCTATTTTTCTCAGCTTTCCCCATGGATCAGATGTGGCTTCTGTAGTTACACCTGAACGTGAGCTGAGCCTTAGATTTTTCTAACCCTTGCATACAAGGGTTCGTTAGGCAAAATTGTGTTTTGAGTAAAACCAGTAAAATGACTGAATTGATAATGTCAATTATTTTATTTAATTTCAACATAAAAGGATAGGAGCAAAAAGTCTGTTACGTGTTATAAATATAGCTTAGCTACAAGATCCTTCAGCAGTCCAAGAGGTGCTGTTGTGATGGGCAGAACTGAGAAGAGTTAAATGACCGATCAATCATGGTGGTAGTGACAGGACAGCCAGCCTTACGTCAGCAGTTATTTCTTAAACTTATACAGAAGTTTTGCATACCTAGCAGTTGCCATACTGTATTTTTGAAATGTAACAAAAATGATAATTATGAATTACCATCATCAAATATAATTGTACATGATCATCTCTATCAAAGCACTGCAAGTTAATGTCTCATATTAGCAGTTAATCACATACTTTAAATGAGTCCATGATGCATTTTTATGAACTGTTTAATGTGCATTGGTGAAGAATACAAATTGTGGTAAGAGAAGGAACTTAAGCAAAACCATTTTTTATGTTAATTTTGACCTAGGAAACTGAAAAGCTGAAAGTGGTTGGGCATTAAAATGCACATTAAACGTTTACCAGAGTGCAGAGTTTTTCTAGGTTGGATGCTGCATGTTACAAAGAAGAGTGCTTCAAAAACTGTCAGAACAGAAAGGCAGGAAATTCAGAACTTATGTAGAAATAGCTTCAGGGTAACAATTCATGAGACACCTCATGAAAGGACCTGAAGTTATTTCTCACATAGAAATTTGTAACCTCAATAAGTGATTATTATACTGTGTGCCTTTTTACAGTCTTTGTAAACAAGGTTAAAAGATTGTAAGCAGAAGACGAGAATTTACCCAGTACTGTAGAAGTAGTAATTTCACAACTGACTTCATTTTCTGTCTTTAATCAGAAAACTTTAGTTTGTGTGTATGTGTGCACGCATGAGTGTATAATACGTATGTGTGTATATATATACACACATTCTTTTTAATACAAGAACTGGAAAACTTGAAATAAATTTTTTAGAACAAGATAGCAAACAAGATAACAAAAAATGTCAATCCTTTTTAAAGGGGATTAAACATTGCAATTAACCCAGGTAGATGTGCTGGAGTAGGACAGAGCTGTGAGGCCTTGGCCTGAACGGAGTGGTACTGTCGAGGCCAGGGCTGGAGCAAACACAGCCTCACCTCCAGCAGCTGTGATCTGGAGACATCAATGGACCACCTAGTCAGTGTGCAGAGGGAGGAGGAGAACAGATCACGTCACAGCAGGGAGGATGACTGAGAGGTCAACAGTTTATTTGCAGACACCCTGTGGGGACAAGAATCCGAGCCCCATGTTGTGCGGAAGGAAGGACAGCCAGTGACTGTGCTCAAGTGGAGGGAGGACAGGGACTCCAGCCACAGTGGGAGCTGGAAGATGGTGACTTCTGGCACAAAAAGGGGTGTTTCTCCTTAGACATGTTTGGTTGGAAAAATGGGGTCTGGAAGCAGGAGAGGAGGAATGGGTGCTGCTGTGGAGGCACCCAGACTGTTCATGCTTGACGTGGATGATGTATCCAGTGACTCAGAGAGGAAAGGTAATGATGGTCTTTCTGTAAGGGACAGTGAAAACCATCTTCCAATTAGATTTGCTGTCTTGGGAGACTTGCTGCTCATCTGGGGCCCAAATCTGGGATACTATGGAGACTTCACCAAAGTTCATCCAGGAATCAGTGCTACTACTGATTGCCGCTTGTCCATGTGGGTATCTGCCAGTGGAGACCTTGAGTAGATCAAGGGTCAGTACATGGTCCTTAGGGTTAGAATTAAGAGCAAGGAGAAACTGTTGGTCAAGGGGAAGCAGTCAGAGAGGAGCTGTGGAGCCTGTGGATCAACACCAGGCTGTATGGTTGGTATTGCTGACAGGGAACTGTCTTCTATGGCCATGGGAATTTCCTAATGACTGGAAAAGAGCAAATGTTGCAGCTATTCTCAAAAGAGGCAAGATGAAGGATCCAGGGAACAGCAGGCCAGTTAGCCTCATATTACTCCTGGAACGGCTTATGGAGACAGTCCTCCTGAAAACCATTTCCAGACACATGAAGAACAAGAAGGTGCCTGGGAGAAAACAGCACAGATTTACAAGGATAAATCAGGCCTGACCAACCTGATTGCCTTCTATGATGAAATGACTGGCTCAGTGACTGAGAGGGAGTGTCTTTTACTTTGACTTTAGCACTGCTTTTGACAGAATGTCCCATGGCATCCTTGTAGCCAGATTAAGAGATTAAGGACTGGATGGGTGGACTGTGAGTGAAAGAACGACTGTACTGCAGTGTTCAAAGAGTGTTGCTCAATGGTTGAAAGTATGACTGGCAGACAGGTACGAGAGGCATTCCTCAGGAGCTAATACTGAAGAAGTTAGTGTTTGATATCTTCATCAACAGACTAGATGATGGAATGGAATGCTCCTTCTTCAGATTCTCAGAATGGCCACTTAGAGGGACCTTGACAAGCCGGAGGAGCCAGCTGCAGAAATCTTATAAAGTTCAATGAAAACAAAAGCAAAGCCCATGGGGACGCACTGATTAGGGAGCAGCTCTGCAGGGAGTCATGAGGGACTGTGATTGAACACAAGAAATTGTGTGGCATTGCAGAAATTAAGACTAAGTATGTACACACTAATAAGCTGTAGAGTAGCCAGCAGATGGAGAAAATAGATTATCACCCTCTACTCAGCACTCATGAGGCTTCATCTGGAGTATTGTGCCCAGTTTTGTCATCTTCCCCCAGTATTAGAGCTACATTCAAAAGTCAGAGAAAGTCCAGCAGAGGTCCAATGAGGTGGGCAGATGCCTGAAACACAGGACATATGAGGACAGACTGAAAGACCCAGGTTTGTTTAACCTGGAGAAGAAAAACCTAAAGGGAATTTAACTTATTTCTTCAATAACTTCATGATGGTTATAGAGAAAGATGACAGATTCTTATCTGAGAAGAATAAGAAGCAACATTCATAATTTGTAACAATGGAAATTCTGACTAGATATAAGGAAAATAAATGTAATGAGAAAGGTTAAGCACCAGAACAGGGTGCCCAGCTGCTTTGAAAATATTCAAAAGTTGACTGGAAAAAAGCACTGAGTAACTTGATTTGACTGTGAAGCTACACCTGCCTTTAGTAGAAGGTTGGACTAAATGACCTCCAAAAGTCCTTCCAGCAAAAATTATTCTATTATTCTGTACCTGATTTATGTTAAAACACTCCTGGAAGTGGAGGATATTTTATATGCTTCTCCAATCTAGGAAAGAAACTCATGGCTACAAATAATTAGTACTCAAATTAGGATGGAAGGGTTTTCTGCATCTGAGTATCTTTCAGACTTGTTGACTAGCAGATAACGCAATGTGTACGAGAGAATCCTCTTATGCATGAAAGCTTCCAGTAATGCAAATGTTTACAATCCTGATACAGAGAAACCATGTTAGCGATGATTCATGAGATTCAGACTTCTGTTCCCTGTTTCAATCACATCTGATTTAGGAAAAGTAAACAGTGGATCCGAACCCATCCTAGTTGTCAGTGGTCCTTGTGATGCAGTAAATATCACGAATTTCAAACCTTTTAAAAATCTTTCAAAACTGCTCAGCATGCAACTGCTTTTATAGTTACATGAGCCTTTAAAATGCACATTTCCTGAAAGGCAAGCAAGCGGGAATAATTGCTATTCATTTTTTCCCCTCAGCTTAGAGAGTTAAATTGTACTCAACAGTTATTTCTCCCTAGTGCATGATACAGCAGAAAACCTTCCAGAGCAAATGCACTGCAATCACAGAGTTGACTTCAACAGGAGAAGCACTAAAAGAAATAATGCAGATTAATGAATGGATGATGTAGATACACTTTGTCAGCACTGTTTGCTACAGGGATCTCCATAAGCTCTGGAAATGAAGACTTCCTCTGGAAGGTTTGTTTGCTCAGCCTGTGGTAGGTACTGAGGATCTGTCCTTTTAAGGACACTTCTTTTCCCCAACTCCATTGATTTCAGAAAGCTTGTGTTTTCTTTTTGAACATGAAAAGTCTGGATATTGCAAATAATAAAACCCAACTGTCAAAAGACTTCATCACTGTCAGCAAGAAGCTTGTGATGTTTTCTCAAGGATTAACCTACATATTCATCTGTCTTTAATAAAAGCAGATCTGCCTGGCTGTATTAGCTGACTTGCTCTGCTTACCTTGGAGTAAGTATCATTTGTTGTTTTGTTGTTGGTTTTTGTTTTTTTTTTCAGTGGGAGGGACTTCAATATTTATGGGTGTGCTGAGAAAACGTGGGAGGAATCTGCCTGGAGGACTGATGGGTCTCCATGGAGTGAAAAATGTACTCAATGAAGTGCATTTATACATACTGTCCTTGGCTTGCAGTGGTGCTTTCCAAGGGTAAGCCTCACCCAGGCTCTTGAGAAACAACTTATTTTGTAGGTTTCTTCTCTATGATGTGATTTGTTAATTTATGGGAACAGAAATGTTGAGACTTGTTGCAGAAAGTAGAGTCATCCTTTTAATGAAAGTTGCTCTGAAACAGGAGGATTGTGGGAAACGAGATCTTGAAGTTGTGAAACACATATATTCATATACTGTGTAATACTTAAACTTACCGGAATTTAAGTAAGGTGTTATAAGAAGGTCCTACTGCATTTTATAGCAAATTCTTGAGGAATTTAAAAAGAAAATGACAGTTTGCAAAAGTTCAGACTAAAAACAATGAACAAATACTTTATAGGGGATGCCATCAATAATTTAATACATTAAAAAAACCCTAAACCTGACTGGATCACAAAGAATAGATCAGCATGATATAAATAATTAGACATTTAACCACAAATACTATATACTGGGCTAATTTCATTCCTGGAACCGAACTATGAAGTATGTGTATGTTCTTCTAGCAGAGAGCTTGAAATTACTCGGTTTTGGTCCCACCATGCCTTCATATTTCCCTCTGGCCTCAATAATCTAGTAATTAGTACAGTTATTTAAGGACTAGAAGGTATATATCAAAATGTCTTCTGTCATGCAAAGTAGCAGAGATTTAACCCCTGAACTCCCAGCCTTCTGCACTAGCATAGAAAGTGGTCTAGCTTCATTTTTCTTCTTAAAATATCCTGTGTTTGCATAAAATATTAAAACTTTTACTAAAGGAAGAAAGAATGATAGCTACTAACATCATGAAAATGACTAAAGATCTCATATATTTCCCACATAGAGATTCTGTACCTGGCCTCCACTGCTTCAGTGTTCCAGACACCAGAGATGTGTATATAAAATGAAATTATCACATCCTTGTCACTCTTGATGAAGGCACCTTTCTACTCCTAGAGTTTTTGGAGAGGCTGCAGGTCAGTTAACAACAGCTCAAATCATTCCTAGGTAACAATCCGCTGCCATCAATAGCTGCACTAAACTGTAGATTTGTTAGGGCTGAACCATCAGTTTCAAGTGACATTTATTAGGGGCTGTCTAGCCGAACTAGGAATTCCAATGTTTGCAGGACTGCAGAGCGTAAGTGATACCTCTGCAGTTAGTAGCAGAAATGGCAGCTAAGGGTTTAGGACGTTTGGGTTTCTAGAAGATTTAGGACCAAACTATCCCAATGAACTGAGATCAGGCCCAGGCACACAGCTGAAAGAGATTTAATCTAGTCCTGGCTATGTTACAATACCATTTAAAATGCTTAATAGCATATAACACGGATTCTGTGTACACAGAGCTTATGCTAATGGGCATATTTAGTTCTATATGTGTTAGCAAGGAAAACAAATTGGATTATGACATTAATTACACCCTCTTTCCAACCTAAATTAGCCTTCTTTAATCTTCATTTCTTCTGTTGTTCCTTCCTTTCTAAATGTATATGTGGATGCTTACCTGCAATTGCCCTCTTACCTAGTCTCTAGCTGTAAAGCTCACATCTAACACTTCATTTTGTGGCTTTAATTTACTGCCTTGCTGGTTGTGCTGTAATTAGACAGCACATAGGATAAACCCATGAGCTATAAACTCCCTCAGTGTTTATTAGTTAGGGTACTGCACCTGTTTTGATATACCAAACCTTTTAAAACAGATGAGTTATTGACCTTATTGACTTAAGCAACATTTCCACTAAACCCACTGCTAAATAAAGAAGCTGAGAAAAGCATGTAAAATACAAGCAAGATCTTTGTGGAAAAAGGGTTTAGCTAAGTGTTTGCTATCTGAAACTGATATTCAGTGTTGATGGAAGGGAAATAAGTCTTTAAATCGAAGTCTTACGGTAGCGTATCTCCGGAAGTCACTGGCACGGTGACCCACCCCGCAGTATTATGTTCATAAAAGATCAGGGAGACTACTTAGGAGTTCATTAAAGAGCACAGGTTGTGAACTCAAGTCTGCTTACACCTGCTGCATTAGTGAATCCTGGTTTTAACTGAAATTAAGGATAAATTCAGCTGTGCATGTTCTTGTTAAATAAAACTTTGCATTTTGATCAGTGACAGTACAATGAGAAAATGCAGCTCAGATGTGTCTGAGAAACTGAATATAGCCAGATCTGTCTGACAGCCAGCAACAGCTGTAGATCCTTCATGTCTGTACAAAATGTAGCAGCATATAACACATAAAATGTCTATGCCTACACATCCAGCAGAAGATGGTTACAAAATCTTTCGAGAAACCTACAGGATGGGGTTTTTCACGCATCTCCAAACTGGATTGGCATCTGTCAAGGAAAATACTGACCTCCAAGAAACATCCCACCGGGGTCATAATATACAGGGAAACAGCTGGGTGTTTCACACAGAATTTGAGGACTGCTTATTCCTAAGTACTTGCAACGCTTCAGTTGCTTACTATTGTCTGCTAATTCTCTTATAGCTTTATTTTGTTTTGATGATTCTTGTTCAGGCAGCGTTCACCTAATTTTGAAGTGTGCACTGACACCAGCCTCTGATTGTCTCTGGGTGATGGCAAAAGGTCTACTGGTCGTGGTAGCATGTTTCTGATTTGGATTTCACCAATGACAGCTGAGAAACTGTGCTTTGCCTATGTACTAAGCAAACAGGTGGCTGAGTTTTAATTCCTTCCATATCAAAAGGGACAGAAATGGGCTGTCAAGCTAAGAGGTGGCTCAGATCAAATATAGATACCGGAGGCACAATCGCAGACCAAACTTCAGGGACCTGATCACCTTTCAGGGGAAAGCAGAGGTTAGCAGCCTCCAGGATGACAGCCCAGAGAACATCCTCATCTGGCTTAGTATTAGCTTTTCTGAAGCCAAAGGCCAATATGATGCTAGCCAGAAAACCAGACTTCCATACTACATTCTAGGCAGTCACTTAGGCACAGACACGAGGGAAGGAGAAAGGAAAAAATAAATGTCTCAGTTAGCAGCTCTCAAATTCAGCAGAAGGAAGCGCTGTTTTCTGAGTCTACCTAACTCAGCCATCATCTAGTACTATGCTTTCACACAGTGCCTTGTTGCACATTCTGATTATTTTAGTCTCATCTGTTTAGAAAGAACACACTAAGTCTAGTCCTTACTGAAGTATAATTTCCGTGGAGGCCTGACACAAGGTAATGTTAGTCCCAAGATCTGTCAGACTAGAAAGTCAAAGAATATTTCAGTGGTGTTTTTACCTGTCTCTATTACAACCCTGTTGTCCCTACTACAATATTTCATTCCATCGAGTGCTGCAAAGATGCATACAAAAAGATTAATCTCTCCCAAAAATATAAGTTTAAATAGACAAGGCAGGCAAAGACAAAAATACTCTTCTAATACATTCATATACTTCAGGTCATCTAGTTTGAACTCTTCTATAACACTGGCTGATGAATATCTCCCCCTTCACGTCCCATAAAGGGACATAAACCTTGAGGGCCGTAGGAAAACTCACTGTATAGGAAGGCAACCGCATTGATATGAAGCAATTGAGTTCCACTACTTCCCTTCCACTGCTTCAGCTCTCTTATGGTAATATTCAAAGGACTTAAAAGAAAGGGGGGATGAAGAGAGAGGAGTGACCAGATCTGTCAAGAGTTAAAAAGTAAACTGGTGATTAATTTCCTAATGTGCAGCAGCATTCATTTCTCTCACCGTAAGGGGCAATATTGAGTCCAAGACAACTTTTGAAAATCACTTTATGAATAAATCTTCAAAACATAAGAAAGCTGAACATTTCACAAAACATGACACAACAGCCCATCACAGAAGTGCAAAATTCAAAGATCGTCCAATTTAAGAGGAAGGCGTTTAACAGTTTTCACAGGATTTGGATCAGTCGCTGGTCTTTGAAGTAGCCACTGAACATACAGGGATGAGGGAGGTAGCAGATTTTCCAGAGACCCACAGAAAAGGGAAGGGTTTAGATCAATCTTTTCATGTCCACATCTTCTCCTCTCAGGCACCCTTGTACTTGAGTGTACCAGCGCAAACACTGTAAAAAAGGGTTTATTAGCAGACTACTATCCTTCCACATGTAGTAGATACTGTATACATGAAACTCACTCTATTTTGCAATCTCAGGAGGTACAGAAAGAAATAATTTACTTTGGAGAATTTTTCTCTGAAAGGAAATCTCCTTACAGAACATTTCACACGTTTCACATTTGCACATGTTTTCTTTTTTCTTTTTTTTAGCGAACATGTCCTTCATCTTGTTGGAGAATGTTTAGGGGAGAAGTAAGATCCAACCAGTCTGACATTTAAAACCACATGTCTCAAGGTAAGCATAAGAACAGCTGTCAGTAAGAATTAGCAGGAGCCAGCACTTGTGAGGAGGTCGGTATTTGACAGTGCTCATGAATACTACATTTCACACTGAAGATGTTACCTTTCAAACTTTAGGTTTCCCTTTTCTTTTTAAGCAATGTCTGGCCTTACTCACCCTTTTAATGTTATGAAGTGGTACAATATTTTATACATGACAAGCATGAGGAAAGAACCCTATTATCATTCTCCCGTGTATGTGTTGTAACATGAATTAATGTAAGGAGGTAAATATTCATCCATTTCATGAGGACAGCTGAAACATTTGCTGCCAAAATTCCTCGCCTGTCATTTATTACTGACATTGAGAACATTTTTTATGCACTTGTGAAAGAGCTTTCCAAAAAACTTTGAAGTCTATGAATTGCTTGCATATTTGCAGCTGATAAAGTTGAATTTTCAATACGTTGCAGGGCTTATATTTCTCTGTGTTTTTGGAAATAACTTTCTGTACATTTAAATTGCCTTACATGGCAATTTAGATTGGCCCATAATGTGTTACATGCTCAGTGATGTTTTATTGGTGCTATTATTACAGTTAACAGTGAGGTCAGTACATACTTATGTCTCCTGCAGAGCATCTAAGCTTAGGATGGGGAAACCCTTTGAAATTCGGCAAGGTTTCCAAATTCCTTTGGTAAGAAGAATAAATATTCTATGGATCTCTAATGCAGCCTACTGTTAAACTGCAGGGAAAACTTGTCAGACCACAGTATAATTACCACATCCGTGGTGGTATTTAATTCTGCAGTGCACAAAACTATTTTGACAAATTTTGTCTTACTCAAAGGGAAACCAAGGATCTTCTTAATTTTCTCAAGGTTGCTTAGCAGCCTATAGAATTGAGCTCATTCCAGAGAAGATGCTGGAATAAACCTAGAATAATGAGAATACCAACTCTACAGCATGTTCAGCATCTCATGAATTTATTTTGAAATTGTGTTAAGGAAATAAATTAATGTTTTAGAAACCCTAAGTAAAAACTTTGATTAACCTGTAGTTTCATTAAATCTCTTTATTTCTAGAGGGCTTTTCAGACAGCTTTAACAGAAAAAAAATATGAAACATCAATGGTCAATATGTGTTTATGTCAAGAGCAAATCAAAACAGAGTATTTTCCTTAATGAAGAAGGACTTCAGGGTAAAAATCAGGAATTTTCTGCAATAAAAAGTTTCCAGCTGCAAAGGAAAGACTTACCAGAACTGAAGCTTTCCAAAGGAATTTACCAAATTTGACAAAACTAGCATGTGGAAATGTTTCTTAAGCTCAGGATAGTACTTCTTCTTGTCAAAGCCACAAAGAGAGAGAGACATGCTGTGAACAAATATAACCAAGACCATTCCCTAGCCCTGAAGAACAAGTGCATAGCTTATTACCCTCTAGTCAAATGCTTTTCCCTGAAGATAGAAAAGTGCTTCCGAAGTATCCGTTGGACATCAAACTGTGCCCAGGCACAGTTTAAGAGAGTAACAATTATCACAAACACAAACTACATAGTGAGTGTGTGATTAATAGAACAGTAAAGATGATCATGGGTCTCTTGTTGTTATTGGATTAAAAGGGATTAGCTATATTCAGAATATATTCTATATTTTATTCCCAAACACAATGTAAATGTTGTTTCCTGAGTATGTGTCTGCCAGTAGAAATATGCTTGTAGCTCTTATCAGTGTGAATGAAAGAGAACTAAAATGCAAAACTATGAATCTCTAAGTCTTTCATTCCCTTTCTTTTCCCATCTTTTCCTGTTTCCTAAGCACTACGCTGGTTCACAGCTTTCCTGACTTTTTGACTGTGACAGAGCTAGACAGTTACCATAAAACCAAAACTATACAGATTTTGTTCAATGCGATGTAGATTTCTTACTCTCTTCCCAAAGTATCTCAGAGCCTGTACTGCTGTACCAGTATGTGGTTTTTTGACCTCAAGGGAGCAGACACAGAGACACATGTACGTACATCCCCAAGTACTTCCAACTATATCAATCCTTGTTAGTGTATTTCTCTTTACCACTATTTACTCCTTGCTTGCTTTATTCTGTGCAGTTTCTGTCAGATAAAATATCCATTAAAATTGGTTCTTTCTCACTTCTGTAGTTTCTCACCTTTCAGCTTTTTCTTCTCACTGACAGCTTTGTTTAGCCACCTGTACAGTTTTTTGTGCTCCAAAAGTTCTTCTGAGAAGTTCAGCTGGAAAGGATGCGAAAGGTGGGTCTCAGGGGGTGCAAGGGAGTGTTGTCTTAGTGATAATACCCAAGTGAAGAGTGCATGTGGTATTGCTTTAAATAAATTTTAATTTTCATGTGTTATTTAACAGAAATTCACATTCTGATCCAGCAGCAGTAAAGCAAGAATCTGTTTTGGTAAAACCCAGTATCTGCCAACTGGCTCAGTTCATCTTAGCCATTGAACGTGTGCACCTGTCTTCTGCATGACTAATGCACATCCTCAAAGTTCAGTTAAGGCTGAAATGCTTAGCTGAAGTGAGATCTGGATTTTTCTGCTGAATAAACCTGTTTTGGCAGGTCAGTCAACAGCAAATCTGTTTTACACAGATTTGAAGAAAACCCCAACATTTTGTATTTAATTCATTCAGTATTTACAGGCACATTTAATGTGGTGCTGTGCTTAGCTGAGAAAGAAGAATAGACTAAAACTTCTTTGAACCTTAAAATACCTTCTGGAATTAAGGCCTAAATATCTAATTTTACATTTTCCAAGGACTTTCTGTGTTTACTAGTTTTTATGACTGCAATGTCATGATATGAAAAATTAAGATGTTCTTGCTTCTTTCTCTGACCCAGCTCTGGCCAGTACTTTTCTGTTTGTAACTAACAGTTTGCTGCCCCTTCAGCTGTGACGTGACAAAAGTTTTGGGAGGGGAGGATGCTGAATAAATCTCTGAGTTAAACTTCCAGGAACAATAAGAGGACTAGATAAGGAATGTAGTAAGTTGGCCTTGCACAAAAGATATTGTCCCTTGAAACTGTATTTTTACTCATGCAACTAAGAAGATAAGTACCTGTTGCACAGATAACGCTTCAAGGCTTATTAAGGTTAGCTAGTACTCTTAAGTATATTTAGGGTATAAAAGCAACCAGAATTTTTGAATACCAAATTCTGTGTAAAATGTGGAAAATGGGGAAGAGAAACAGCCTCAGAAAATCAAAAGAGAAGAAAAGACTTGTGAAATTTCTATTTCCCCTTTTTTTTTTTTTCTGATAGCTTGTCTTCTTTAAGGTCATATCCTCCCATAAAGCTGAAAGATATACAGAAATATTCTTACCAAAAAAAAATTCTAAATAAACTATGCTATTTTTTCCCATTGTGAGTGTTTTTCAAGGTGAAACTGATATGCTTATACATTTTCAAGAGGAAAAAGACATGAACTGTAAACATGTGCTTTACTGAGTGCAGCATAAGTATAATTTCTACGTAATTTCTGATAAGAATATACTTCAGCGCATATTTGAGATCACTGTAGCTTCAAATATTTAAGTAACCCGCTGGGAAAGGTCACGGTTTTCCAAAATACAAATGCAGAACTCCTCTCATACTCACAGCAACAGCAAACAGTCCTCAATAGATGCTTCGGTTTCCCCTCCTCCCTCCCATCCCTTTAACAATTTACAAGCGACTAAACAGCCCCATGGTTGTTACGGCAGGATTTACGTTCCTCCAGTTTGCCACAGCTCCGTGGCTGGAAATGGGAAAGCCAGCTCGTACCTCCAGCTTGCCGAGCAGCCAGCGCCTCTGCAGTGCCGCGGCCCCATCCCGAGCGCTGCTGGTTGCTATGGGAGCAGCACAGCCCAGCGCTCTGAAGGACTGGGAGATGCTGGGGGGACCATCCATCATTCCATGGAGGCGTTCCGCTGCTCTCATGTAAACTTTCATTTCATTGGGACTTCCATTGGGACTGAGTGGTCATATATCCTTCGCTCTCTGGAAACCACGAGCATTATGACATTTGCTTCCTATGAGGGTGTGCAGGAAGAAGAGATTTTGTACATCTGGATCCACTTCCCTCTGAGCTTCACAGTTCCACACCCTTCGTTTTTTTGTATGTAGTCGGACAATATTTCTCTACATGCTTTACCATGTTTTCCAGGTGAGAGAACGAAAAAGGTGGGTGAGGTGGATGCCCCCCTGCTAAACCTTCACAACAGTCCCCAAAATCAAACCCTGTTTGGTGGGCTGGCAACCCAGTTCCTGAGACCTGACTACAGCCAGCTCTGGGAGGCTGCTTCAGCTCAGATGCTGCACTCTTGCAGATCAGGAGAGACCAAGCACACGCCGAAGCTTCATCACAGTGACAAGGCACTTTTCAGTCCATTGCAGACATCATATCTTGAAAGGGACCAACTTTGCTGCATCCTAATCCTTTAGTAAGTATCCTAAACTCAGTTCGCCAAAAAAAAGATTGGAGACAGCTTAAGCCTGTTAAAGAGTATTCCTTAAAAACCTACACATGTAAAAGTGAGACATTGAAACATCATAGAGACCTTGAAACCAAGTGAAAGGTCATAGGTACGATTTAGTTTACAGGATAAAATGGCCAAATAGAAGTGTCTATATGTGAGCTATATTCATTGGAGATCTCATGCATGTCCTCTTCGCAAAGCTATAAACATCAAAAATAAATCAGTATTCTGCTTTTGATTCTTGTATCTACAATTTGTCAGTTAGCAATTTTCAACAGAAATAATCTCATTTTAATTACACCTATGTAAAAATCAGATATTTAGGTTAAGACTCTTTTTGGAGTTGCTGGAGAGACCTCTCTCTCAATGAGGACCAAAATACAGTATTTCTAGATTATGATCCCACTTTCTTTAGATGTTTTTTTCTGGATTGATGGTTAATCTCTGAAGAATCCTGTCTCACATCCTTGATTACATATAGATGAAGCATGAAGACTAGTGTCAACAGGAGGTGGTTCATTTTTTTATATAAATGCACCTGAAGAGAAGCCTGGGTATTTCTTCCTAATACTTACCTAGACAGAAAAATTCTGTCATTAGCAATCTTACATATAAAAGCTATTCTGTTTAGGTTCTTCTGCAGAGCTTATTAGCTTATACCATGGGACAAAATCCAACACTATGCTCCTTATGGTTAAGAAATAACATTATGCTGCAGTTTTATGTCTATATAATAATAGTTTGAAGGAGCAAGAAGCAAGTGACATTTTAGTTTGCAGGCAAGTAAAATAATTTGCATGAAATCAATAATTCATTTCTTTTTGCTTACTGAATGATGCCCCATCATTTAGTGTCAAAACAGTTTCTTTTGTGGAATGGAGGTGATTTACAGCTGACAAATTCCTCTTGGAGCACCCACCACATAATGAGATTTCATGGGGAATCGTTCACATACAAACTTGGCATAGAGCCAGAACAGTTGGAATCTCTGGTTCTTCTTGAAAACTGGATTGGATTTCTTGCTAGTTTTTCTTTTTGGCTTTCAGAAGGGACTTCCAGCCGAAATGAAACCTGGAATTGCTTCAGCTCTCAGCATCTAGCTTCTTCCCAAAATAAAAAAGGGCATCTGTTTGTAGCATATCCCCTTACGATTTTTTATTTTTATTATTGTAATATTTGCATGTAGACTTGCTCATGCACTGAATGTATTTTTTTGTGTGTTGTGACACAGCATGTGACTTTAAAAAAACACACAAAAAACTAGTTGGAAAAGTTGTGAAAGTTTGGCAAGTAAAGTACATTTTCTGCATTTTCTCTTTTAGAAGATTATGATTTCATGTAATCTCACACCCTTGAGCAGATGCTATCTGTTTTCCCTTCCAGAGATTTAAGCTGTAACCAACAGGAGACAAAAAGGAGATAGAATTAACTGTGAAAGACTGTAAGGCTTTCTTAACATGCTTTTATACAAAAAACCAGAAGACAACTCATTTCTGCATTAGTTAAAATACTAGAAATTATTATGAAAATGCAAAATTGGATTTTAATGAAAATTGCTGAACAATTGCCACTTAGAACAAGAGACTACCTTACTTTTTGCCTTCTCTACTGTGTGTGTTAGTCTTGCTGAGACAAGATCTTTCATCATTGTAGCATTTCTATTATAGTTGATGGCAATGACACTTATTTCTGTGGTACAAATCGATTGTAGTGGATACATAAGCGAATGCATTTGCCTGTGTGCATGTTTGCCTAATCATACTCATAAATCTGTAACTATATATAAAAATATCTTATTTTTTAATGGCTTCTTACATGCCTCTGTATGTAATGAGCTGAGGGTGAAAGCCTGTGTTGAGGCTTTACTAGAAGACCAATGCTGTAAGAATTAGAAAAAAAAGCTTTTAAACACCACTTGAAGCACTTCATTTCAGAAGACATGATGAAAGGCACAAAGAAAACAAAAGGGTTGGTACAGAGAAATATCAACAAAGGGAGACAGCAATTCTTCTATGAAAAACCTGTCTAGGTAAGGAACTTAAGGGACGTTTAACGCTCAGTTCTTTCTCTTGACAGAGGCATATGCATACACAGCCTTCAACTCTTAGAAAATATGTCCAAAATATTAAGAGAGAGGATAATCAAGGACAGCATAAAGTATTGATCTGAGCATTTCCATTTGATGCTGTTCTTTTTGCAGGAGCAGTTAAATATTCAGTTGATTGATTCCCCCCAGGTTTCTCTTTCTAATACAAAAGGCTATGCATAAGCCAACACCACAGTTAACACTTTGTTTTCTCCACTGGAAAGAATATTCCAAGTGTGAAAGCTCCAACAGAAGGAAGATAGGAAGATCATTAAGAAGTTACTGGTGATCTGATAATTCAAATATTCACTTGAGAACAAAGATCACACAGTTTGAATCTCCTGGTTGTAGCAGTAAGAGGACATTTAAAACCATGTTCCCCTTCTCCAGTGAGTGACACTCTCCTAAGCATTCTAGTGAGCTATTTACTCAATGGCTTAATTAAAATGTAAATATTTTATACAGAGTGGAACAGGTCCCACAGGAAGGACAACAGTTTTCCTGTTGCAGTGAAGGATATGTGAGTCCACATTATTTTAGCCAGAGATATAGGTGAATCTGAGTCTTCCAGCACGCGAATGTTTGCCTGCCTGAGATAAACAGGATGATGAACACCTATCTGCATGTTTTCTCCAAGTGGTGCTGGCTGTAACTGATTTACCAGTGAATTCAACCAGAATTTCAAAATACTTTCTGAATACTCAAAATATTTCATTAAATATACTTTCATTGAAATATTTAAATCATTTTACCAGTAAGTGAATTAATTATGTCATGAAAAATTATTGTAGGAGTGGTTATCTTCAGCACAATATATTGTCCATGACTTCAGTTTGTTCTTTGAGGAGCAATGCATGCCTTACCTACTAATATTATAATTGCGAACCATTGAATTGAGGCCTGTGGCATGTGATTTATACAGTGATCCTGAAACCCTCACTATTACTTTCCACAATGCTTTAGATTTTTTGGCTTTTAACACCACCACTAAAGTGTATTTTTCTTTTCCTGGACACCTCATCTATTCTTTGATTTATCTCAAACCTTTTCTAATTGAAACTTACTTAGCTGAAAGAAGTCTTGTGAGCTTAACAAAGTCAGTGAAACACATTATCTACAGATGAACAGGTAATGTTTTTTTGCTATTCAAAGATAACCCAAGTTTGAGTAGTCTATTGGTTCATTCATCTTATCACTTACAATCTGATGCCAAACCTTGTAGTAAGAATGCATATGTGCACTCATCACTGTTTATATAATTTTTTTCACTTAAAGAGAGCTGAGAATTTTTTTTTTCCAGTAATATTAACATCTCATATCGCTAAGTGACTATTTCTTTGAAATGTGACCTTTTTAAGAGTCAGGAAAAAAACAGGGAAGAGAAATGTAGCAGCATGTCAACAGCAGTTTTCATCATGCAAATCAGCAGCAATTATCTGACGTAGTATTTTATCCTGCTTATTTTTTCTTAGATTCTCCATAATTTTCTCCATCATTTTTTCTTACTTAAACTTATTTTGAAAAATATTTAAATATTTCTATTGTATTCTTATTCTGATGTTTCTATATGTGGTATTTCATTTGGTGTTGAGTGCCACAGTTGTGAGATTACTGTGTTTTCTGCTTTTCTTCTCATACTACTTTTTAGATTACTCTTATTATACTATGTATATAGGACCTGTTAGTTGGCACTGTTTGGCACATGTTCTCACTTGTCAAATCTTCTGTGTTAATTCCAAAAACTCCCAAAATTCTGCATTGCAAATGTGAACAGTCACCAGTTTACCTATAGATGTCCATTTCATCTTTAATTTTATCTACTTTTTATTTCTCTACCTCAATAAAATACTTTTATTAGGTGATAAGCATAAAATTTTTATTCTTCACAGTTATCATTAATTTTTTAATATATTATTGTATTTTTTCTCTTAAAGAAGGATCTCAGTGAAGTTGCTCTAAGAGCATTATTTAGTTCTTTTGAGAGGATTTTATAAAATGCTGTTTAATGTTCTGTGATACAATACCAAAATTTAAAAATCCAGTTAAGTCTTGATTAACACTTCAGCTTACTGTGTGTTCAAAGGGATGTGTAACTCCTATAGTATAAAAATATCTAAAATAAACTACACTCTGTTTTGGTTACACTGAGGTCTTTCATTATTTGTTTAATTTCATGAATACATAGTTATTATGCTTTATTCAAAGATTTAATATTTCTCCTTATTTTTTTGATGAAAGAACTTTTTTATGAGCTGCTACACTAACTTAAATTGATACAACCTAACTTTCAGAAGTCAAAATAAGCTGCAGAAATGTGCGTGCAAATACCAAGAACTATCCTGCATGCTTTGGAAGTGCAAAACCACATATAAAGTCCACAGGGTCACTCTCATCCACTGTTGAAGTCAACAGAAATTTTGTCCTGGATTTCAGCTGATGTATGAAAGAGTGCTGTGGGAAAATATTATAGTGAGATATGTTTCATAGGCATTGCTTTCTCAGTGCAGTGGAGACTGATTATGTGAATTTAATTTGGGTGTGTCTTTAATATTTCCATCAGACAATTCTGAAAACCTATATGTTTATGTTATGACATAAGATATATTCCAGCCTTTGCTTAACAATGGAATTAATATTGCATGTGCTAATTTAACTTCTAGCCTATGTGAAAGTCAGTATCACTTGCCAAAAAACAGGGTGCCATTTTTTCTCAAAAAGAACTTTTATATTAACTTCTAATATTTAATAGTTATTTTAAGAATAAGATGAAATGAATAAAGGTATTCAGGGCAGTCAAAATATAATTGAAATTAAGAAATTCTCATAAGATCGTTCAATAAAATAATCATCGTATGATTAGCTATAATAGTAATAGTAGGTAATAATGAAATATGATCAAAGAATAGAATATACCAAAAGGAAGTTATAGTCCTTAAAATAGTTTATTCTCTCTCTTCTTTTACTTTCATACCTCAAATATTCCATTTAAGCAATACAATAGCATTAGTCATGTGTTCTTTGGATGATATTGTAAGAATTTAAATATAAGCATGGGATGATAACCAATGACATAATTTGTATTTTCACATGGGAAGATTATAGTACCTGTTATCAGATTTATTGTGAGATCCAGTGATGAAGTTCTTGACTCATTACAATAAGTAGACGATTTGCCAGTGACTGCAGTAGAGCCACAGTTTCAGCGCACATCCTCAGCTCATAATTCAGTATATCTCCACTGAGTTCATTGATTCCAAGCCAAATCACACACGCTAAAGTTCCCAAGCAGTATTTTTGAAATATCTTCCAAATGCAAGAGATAATACCTTCCAAATATCGCACAGAAGGTTAGTTCCTTATATTTTTCACAGGACTATGACATGACTTTCTAAGGTATGTATCATCCACACAGATGCATTCAGAGGATGTCCTTAATTACTCTGTGATAAATTAACTACCAGTTCTAACTGTTTTAGACAGGTTGGACTTGACCAGTTCTTGGAAGTCCAACCAGGAAAGCAGCGGGAATACAGAAAACAGTGTTTGCAGCAGGCTGGTGGCCCTTGCCCCTGTTAACCTGAATTGGACAGTGGTCCCTTTCTCAGATGTTTGGGTACACTTTGTTTTAGGAGCTGTTCGTCACATGAAAATTAATACTAAAACTGTGGTTGGGTACAATACTACAGGTGTCTATTAGAGGAGTAGAGATTATAATTCTAGCTGGTTTGGCTGAATTCCAGTATGAATAGCTTTATTCTGCCCACATAAGAAATTCTGCTTCATTCATGAACTTCGTGAATGGTGTTTTGTGTCCTGTATTAAAAATGCTCTGGGCAAAAGCTGTGCTTTGGTGCATTGTTGTATGAAATATTGTAGTTCTCATTGCAGACAGAAGATATTGCACACATGTACCTACTGAAGCTCAGATATAAAGCTATCAAGTTCCCTCATTTTAAATTTTTCTGCTTTTGTTTTTGTTTAAGTTTCTCCTCACCTCTCCCAGTTTTTAACTTCCTGATGAACTCTTGCTGGCAACCACTGCATTTTACTTCCAGCTGGCAGATCAAACAAATACATTTGTTGAGAGCTGATGCTAATGCACAAGGAGACCAGAAGATGTGTAATGTTATGTAGCAACACAAACAGCTTCTCTTTGGTCTTCTCTCTGCCCTCCCAGATGCTTATTAAAACTGTGTTCCTATGAAAGTTTGGACAGGTAATTCAACCTTGAACCTCTCACGTGGAAACATCTATAACTTTCTGTGCCAAATATCTATTATGTTCTCAGTGTGCATGCAGGTTTCCAGGATGTTGATCTATCTCAGCTTGAATTTAGAAAACACTGTTGTTTTCTCCCTCTCCCAATCACTCTCCACCCTAGTGGACAAAAGTTTATTTTATGACGCTAGTTTTGTATTAAGAAAAAGCCGACAAGTCATACTAATCAAAATCCTTAACTAGCTCAAGCAATCTACTTTAAAGAGATTTTTGCCTTCTAAGTAATATGTGCTTTCTGTTGGGACATTCCTGGATGGCAATATTGAGCTAGCTCCCCTTTAACCACAACAGCGTGAGTCTCTGGCCTCGTTGCGGAGCAGAGACTGTCATTGTTTCCGGCTTTTACGGATGTTAGGTAGGAAAGACTATACTCTGGGTCAGTCCACTTGATGGCTACAGTTGTAAGAAACGTGCTTCATCAAACATCATTGCAGAGATAGCTTGTTTCAACAGGACCTGTGCTTCACTCATGAGGCAGGAAAAGCATGCACAGGGCAAAAATAAAGTTGCCTGGGCAATGGTTAATATAGTATATACAGAGTTTAAAGTAAATTATCTGTGCACCAAATGAGCTGGATCTTGTTGAAATGCAATCATGTCATCTAAGTAATACTATTTTAATGTGGCTTTTTTATAAGCCTATTAGCTCTACATCCTACTGAATTATATGAATGTGTGCTCAAGGACAATAAATTTCAGAGCCCATCCAATCATCATATCCGTCTAGTAAAGCACACTTTTTAATGTACATTTAACAAAATAATGATTTGAACAGTCGACTATTTAATTTTCACCAGACAGACTGATGTATCCATATTTCTTACAAATAAGAAAAGGCCCATGCTGCGGGATGTAAGTGTGCATCTCTTCAAGAGGAGTGATTTGTTCTGAATGCAATTCCTCTCCGGGATGCTCACAGACCAGCAGTATGACCTACTGTACATTGTTTCCTCTGCAGCATTTTGCTGGCTTCATATGTTTTAATTTCAGAGCTAATGTCTTTCAATGTTCTTTTTATTGGAAATACTGCAGCACTAATGAACCAGTGTTCAAGCCAAGAGACAATGAAACATAGTTTTGTTTTATCTGTGCAAAGATAATGCTACAGGCCGAGTGATTTACTAATACCTTGAAACGTCCTGTTAATGGAAAAGGTTGTTTTTTAAATAATAAATGGTAAAATATTGACCATCATGTAATTAGCAACAGGTCTTTACAAGGTTCTTTTCAGATCTGATTGACAGTACGTACTTTAAAAGCTGTTCCGTAGATACAGTTTAAAAGAAAAGGTGATTTATCTTTCTAATTCTAAAGGAGAGCCAATGGCTCCAGTGTTATGTCACTCAATAGTTACGAATTCAAGGAACGGGTGATACAGGCCCTAACCAAAGAGCTATTTGACCACTGCTGCCAGGACAGGTGTGCCCTTGGCCCTTCCTGTTTGTTATGAGCTTGTTTCATTCTCTTTTTTCCTCAGTGTCTGTTACTCACCGGGTGCCCATTAATCATGTCTCCTGTCCTGCACAGATTGCGGTGCAGATCTAGGCAGCTGCTACAAGACAAGTACTCTGTGAGTGGACATGAACCCAGAAGGCTGCAAGGGTCAAACATCCTAACTTAAAAGTGTTCACAGAGGCCAGAAATTACTTAGAAAATTTTAAAAAAAGAAAGATGTGTGAAGGCAGGAGCATTGAATACAAGCACTGTGACCACCAACCACTTCTCTTAGAGTTTATTGCTCTACAGCCTATTTGCAACCTCAAATGGAGCAATATTAAGGTGACATTGTTACAGGATAGTTTAATGCTTGCAAAAATTTCTCAGCAACTCTGGAAGCTGCATTACAGAGTCATTCTCTTAATGAGTCCAATCAGTGCAGACAGAATATGGTGCTAATACAGATACTGTGTTTCAGGTATTCAGGCTAGTTTGGAATGGTTTCAGAATCAGCTAGCACAGCTGTCTATGTGGAGACATACCCTTAAGAACATCCTCAGAAAAGGAAAGAGTCTCTGTACTATGAATCAATAGATTACATTGATCAAAAGGAAAATAAAACAACAATTACATGGTCCTGTATTTCGGTCATAACTCCATGCAACTCTACAGGCCTGGGGAGGAGTGGCTGGAGAGCTGCTCAGTGGAAAAGGACCTGGGGTGCTGGTTGACAGCCGGCTGAACATGAGTCAGCCATCTGCCCAGGTGGCCAAGAAGGCCAACAGCGTCCTGGTCTGTATGAGAAATAGTGTGGCCAGCAGGACTAAGGATGTGATCGTGCCCCTGTACTTGGCACTGGTGAGGCCGCAGCTCAAATTCTGTTTTCACTTTTGGGCCCCTCACTACAAGAAGGATGTTGAGGGGCTCGAGCGTGTCCAAAAAAGGGCAACAAAGCTGATGAGGGGTCTAGAGACCATGTCTTATGAGGAGTGGTTGAGGGAACTGGGGTTGTTCAGTCTGGAGTAGAGGAGACTGAGGGGAGACCTTATTGCTCTCTACAACTACCTGGAAGGGGGTTGTGGTGAGGTGGGTGTTGGTCTTTTCTCCCAAGTAACTAGCGACAGGATGAGAGGAAATGGCCTCAAGTTGCACCAGAGGAGGTTTAGGTTGGATATTAGGAAACATTTCTTTACTGACAGAGTGGTCAGGCATTGGACCAGGCTGCCCAGGGAGGTGGTGGAGTCACCATCACAGGAAGTGTTCAAAAAATATGTGGATGTGGCACTTCAGGACATAGTTTAGTGGACATGGTTGGACTTGATGATCTTAGAGGTCTTTGACAACTTTAATGGTTCTATGATTCTGATTCTATGATTCTATTAATGTGGAACAAATACTTAAAATAAGAGTGCTGTAGGGGAACCACTTCCACTCTACACAGACCTTTGAGTCATGATGTTCAAAAGCTCTGTAGAAGATGAAACTGGCAAAAATAAAGGGAAAAATATGGGTTGGCAGGAGGAGACAAACTATTAATATCTTTTAGAAAAATATGCTGACAGAGAGGACATATTTTCTCTCTGAAGCTTTGGTGTGCTGTGAGATAGAAGAATAGCAGTTGGACAGCCACTTGTGAGTACAGGAACTGCTGTTTTGCTCCCTGTTTCTTCACTTCAACAAGAAAACAAGGCCAGCCAACAGCTCAGTAATGTTAAATTATGTAAGAAAGACTTACTTGCCACATAAGAAAGAAAAGGGAGAAAATGATAGTGAGCTGACTTTCATTGTGGGAGTATGAAACATAGAAGCAATATCAAGACTTGCTACAACCCCTGCTTGAATTTTCATGTTATGTTTCCATGATGGGCATGTGATATAAGTGTGGGGGTGACATGACAGTCATGTCCTTTCCCTTCACTTGACATTATCTATTGGATTAAACAGTGAAATGTTAGCGTAATAGAGGTCATTTTTATGAAGTGATACTAGAGGATACACTTTATTTTCTGATATATTAGGTTTTGAAACTCCAGAGACCACTGATGGGACAAATCTATGAACAAAATGATTGTCCTTGGACCTTTCCTCAACATCTTTACAGGAGACTGCAAAAGCACACTGCATGTTCTTTTCCTGGAAAGCAAAGCTAGTTTAGTGATTTTGCAAATAGATGGATTTAAATGTCTTCCAAGACACTGTAAGGCTTCATTCCTTATTTGTCCAGGTGACCCTCTATCTTCCTCTGATGTACTTGTACTAACCAGCTTATACAGATTAATCCTTTTTCTTTTTAGTGGCCATTTATTTAGTAATAGTCTTTCCAAATCATTGGAGATCATGCTACTGGTGAATGAGTAAGTCAGTCTATCCTGACAACTCTAATAACAGTAGATGGGATTTCTCGATATAATCCAAGTGACTCAGAAAGTAAAGCACAGAAGACTGTCTATTTTGTCAGGCAAATAGTGGAAGATTTCTTTTGGCTCTTTCTCTATTTTTCCTCCTGCTCCTTTCATTATCTATAGTAAAGTACCCATTGACTTCCATGACACAGAATTAATTGTTACATGCTAATCGTGCTGCTTCTGACCCTGGAAGCAGCCATTGCCTTTCTTTTGCCAACATATTACATAGAAGATAAAGATAGGAAGTGGAAGCCAGGACAAGCCAAATTCCTACCTTAGAACATACTATCAAGAATATTTTAGAACAACTGTTTTCACTTGGAAAATACTGGTACATTAAAATAAAACCTTTTTTTTTTCAAGAGTATCATAGAATTTGGGTTTGGTTTGTCTGTTTTAAGGTTTTCAGATTTTGAAAGGAATTTCTGGTCACAACAAAAGCTGAAAAATCTGGAATTACCTGATGGTCACATTACCTGATGGTCACCTAGGAAAGAAGGAGCAAGATCAGGCTTGCACTACATGTTAAGAAATTTCCTGTTTACTAACCTCTGGGCTATTTCAGTACTGGTTACTCACTATTTTAACATTCCCAGCTTCATGATGGTGGTGGAAGGTAAAATATTTTCATTATCAAAGGTTCATTGGGTCTAAATGTTTGTCTTTGTGGCTTTTGTCCTTGTATCACTTTCCTGATATGAATAAGTGTATCTATTTTTCAGATGGTTTGTATGTAACAAAGTTTATAAATCTTATAAGAAAATCTATCTAAAAACATCACTGAGGCGTCAGAGATACCAGATGATATCAGATGGAGAGCTCCCCCATTTTTTAAAATGTGTTCCTCATTATTTTTTAGTTCCTCCTTATTTTTTTCTTATAATTTTATTTTTGTATTCATTGGGTAACATAGACTGCCTGTAAAGTGTGGAAAAAATTATGCTTCTAAAATTTCATATTTCTTTAAAAAGTGATGCTTTTAATTTAAAAATTAAAATCCAATTTCCAAATGTTGTGCGAAACTCAACATTTCACCAGTCCCACCTCTATTTTTAGTCTTATGGTACATTAATACAAAGGAGTCGTTGATGTTAGTAACAAACTAATGAGTAGCTTGGGCCACGTGAAGATTTTGGTGGGAGCAGATAGAGTTAAATCTCTTTTATGAACCACATACATGCTTTTGAGAAATTCTGAGAGTACATGAAAGACAGTAGGGACTCAGAAGAGAAAGAGCCAGATGAAATGCTACCCTACATCTGCCTTTATAGATGAGAGATTAAATTGTATCCAAATCGGGCATCCACAAAAGCAGGTGAAAAATTAGGAAGCGTGCAAATTATCGCAGAAAACTGTTGTTAAAAGGTTACAGCCTTTGAAAATAGACAAGGCTCCTTGGACAGATTACACATACCCAGGAGTGCTGAAGGAAGTGGGGGATGAAACTGGCAAAGCATTAGCAACATTTTCACAAGTTCACTCCATTTTTATTCACTTCAAGAGCCAGAGACAGATCTGAAGATTGGGAAAATGGGTCATACCATTTCTTTACTTCAAAAAGATGAAGAAGAGGAAGGAATACAGACATGACAAAGTTGATTCAGTCTTTTTGATAGTGTTGCAGGAGGAGAGTGAAAAATGTTATAAAGGGTTCAAAAAAACAGAGATGTAAAGTATAGCAAATGGTAAAATGTCACTCTGTTTGTTCAGCACTATTCAATTAAGAAAGTATAGCAAATGGTAAAATGTCACTCTGTTCAGCACTATTCAATTAAGGCCATCTCATATTTCTCCAGAGGAAAGCATTTCTCTGTGCTTAAATGTATTCATATTCTTCAGGATGATACTATTGTGGTAGATAGGGAACATCAAAGCAGAATAATCTGTACACACCCTGCTAATTTCTCCACAACAAAATTCCATATACCTTAGAAGCTTGTTTGAGAGCACCTCACTTAGGAATTCTGGGCAGACAGGCACAAAACATGAGATAACTTTCTGCAGTTGCAATTCCTTCATTAAATTCAAAGAGGTTAAACCTTTAAAAAAGAATACACAAAAGACAAAAATAGGAATTCCAATACGTTATATCAGGATGTGAATTTTTTCCACCTTTCACAGTGAAATGTAGCTTAGGTCTGTTTTAGCCTCTCGGCTGTAGACAACACAATTTACCTGCAGGAGTGAGAAGTTGATCTGGAAATCCTGCATCCAAGCTCAACTTTGTTGTTGTTGTTGAAAGAGGGTATTCTACTCCCTTTACATGAAAATCATGACTCCCTGAAGAGCTGACACGATTATGGTTTACCTAATTTTTGACTAGCTGCCATTTTTTTTTTGCTCATCTTTCTAAACAGTTTAAATACTGGACTGTGAAACTCCCTATTTTGAAAGTTAGAGTAATGTGTGTGTATAGAGTCCGTGATACTGGTCGATACAAACTGCAGATGCCACCACTTGAAATCTGTAAAAGCTTATGGGCAAAGCTCACACAGGTAGAACTTCCTGTATTTTTCTTTTAAGGGCTGATACAGAAATGCTGCCTTCCTCTTATGTGTGGACATTACAGTTCAGTCCCATCATGCTTGTTTGCTCTGGCACCATTGAAGAGAGCAACCTTCTGCCACTGGGAACTGGGGAAGGTATGGCTGCTTGGTGGCTGCACGGTAAAGCCAAAAAGTGTGTGATGGAGCAATGCTAATCTGCACTGTGCTTTTGAAACGGTGCTTATTTTCAGAAGAACTCGGGAATGAGAGGTCTACAGAATCTCTGTGCCTCAAACTACAGACAGTAGGCTTATTACTGTTTTAAGCTTATGCTTATCTATTCCCAAAATACAAGCCCAGAGAATAGTAAATAAAAGATGATAAACAGAGGTTGTCTTGCTGCATTTTAGAATCCTATTAACTGGTATGCCAGTGTAGCATTTTGCTTGTTTCTCTCTCAATATATTTTTCTATGGCATCAGGGCTTACTTCAGCTGACAAACTGCTGCAGCAGTGTACCTGGGGTGGCCATATGGGCTGTGGTCAATAAAACACAGTGTAGAAACATGCCAAGAATGGAAGCACTCTACTCTTCCCCAAGCATGGTTCTTCCTGTAGTGTATTAAAAAAAATCAATCAACTTCTGTCTGTCTATACCAAATACGAAATTGCAGCTGAAGAAATTCTAACTATGGAATCAGTATTAAGCATATCTTTATTAAAAGAATAAATATCTATTTTTAAGGTAAAATTAGTGTGTCATATCCTCTTACTCATAGGCAAGAAAATTCACCAGGTACCACACACAACTTTTTCATAACTCTTGTCTGCAAGAACACGTTTCTGGGGAGTCAATATTCTACTTTCTTTACACTTTTACTACAGCTGTTGTAACAGTTTGTACCTGTTAAGGGTACATCACAGAAAAAATTATTCTATGATCAAAACCTATAAGAAAAACTTCATTTTTTTTCCAGTTTTTGGCCACTCCTACAGTTCTGAAACTAGTCAATTAACTATTACTTGGCATCACAAATTTATTTTAGCTATAATCTTTAGTCCAGTTTACAAGCCCATATTACAAGGTTTTCATATGGACAGAACACAAGACGTACACTAATTTCAGAGAGCAAAAGTAAGGGGGTACTCTCTAGGCAAGAAATGTCAGTGGTTCCCCAGGAGACTCAGGAGTGACCAAAAGACATATCACTCTTCTTCTCCTCACAGCTGAGGATTTAGATTACTCAGTAGGAGTTCTGTGGCTCTGATGAAATTTTTATTTAAATATTTTTTGTGAAATACATGCATTTCGAAAGGTATGTGTTACCACCCTTGTTACAGACTGCTCTTAAATTCTGACTTTCAGAAAAACAAAAGAAACTCAGTTAGTCTTTATCAGAAGAAGTGATATGCTTTATGAAAGAATGTGGAATAACCAAGATTATGCAGATACTCAGATTACATAAAACTTTTTCTTAGTATCATGAAACTGGAAACATAACCTGATATAAGCAGACTATCTCATCTAACAATTCTGATTTTCTATTAAACTGGACAGAATGATAATGTCTTGCATTTAAATAACCAGTTTTAAAGGAAAGATAATGATGTGGTTTGGGGTTGTCTTTTGACACCAGCTGTCATCAAACCTAACTTCAGGCATCTAAAAATTTGATACCCCATGCAGGATAAATCTATAGTTTTGTTGTGTAGTCCATGGAGATAGGCACTTCCACGATGATTCACACAGCTTGGGTGGGAAGCTTTTCTCTTGGATGTGGCATAGGGTGATAATGAGTCATCAGCTTGAGGTCCTTACATCACTCACTGGACGTTCCCCCATTACATATAAAGGGACCAGTCAACTGGTTTAAACCAGGAGTAGCCAATTTAGATGCATTAGTGAAATGAACCTTACCCATGAAATTATAAATATAATTTAACAAGTAGCTCCTTTGAAACAACTGGCTACTTTCTATAACAAAACCTTGTTTCTCATTGCTGATTTCATCAGATGGGTCCTGGAAACAATAAGAATCGGTTTTAGTGTATTAAGGGATTATGGTAACTGTCTGAGGAAAAAATGCAATAATTCAAAATAATTAACTTTAAATCCTTGTCCAACACTGGAGGTAACTATAACTGTTATGTCTGTCCATGAAGTAAATAAACCCTGTAAAGCTGGAGGAAAAACTACAAAACAAGTGATTTCCTAAAGGAATTGTAAATACTGTCAGGAAACTTGAGGGGGAAATACTTGCCCACAGACCTGAAATATCTTCTTATGTTCCAACCTCAAAAAAAAACCCCAAAAAACAACATTCAGGACTAAGAAGACAGTCATTTTCTATCTGTTCTTTCCTGAAGAGTGCTGCATTGTTAATGCTACCTCTTATCCAGTAATTAGTCAGAAGGGTGAAGAAATCCATGTAAAACTCTGGTATGTTATACATACGGTAATGTTTTTAATCACCAATTATCTGCTTTGATTTTAACAAATTGTCTAAATGATAATTCAGTGGCCCATTACAAGTATTTTTGCCATAGCGACTTTGCTACTTCGCTGGCTTAAGTACCACCTTTATTTGTGACCATCTTTCTTTAAAAGAAGTTCTTGGAATTTACTTATCTGCTGCTCAGAACCATTATTTTTAATGACAAACCCATAAAGGGCAGGAGAAAAAGCAGTAGCAATGATATTAAGTTTAACATGGAACTGTCAATCTCCGTTATTTCCTCAGGGACTAAACTGAAGCAAGACAGGAGGGTTGTGCTGATTATTATACAATATGGGATTTTTACAAACACAAATCCAGTCTGGAATATTCATAGTCTTCCCATCTCTTCTAGATGGGATTAGAACTGTATATTCCATTTCCTTTTCCTTCCCTCCCCCTCAGAAACGTTTTCTTCTTTTGCATAACCTTAAAACCTCTCAATAAATCCATTACTGCAAAATGAAGACCAGTTGTAAATATTTTATGAGACTGACTAGTATCTCTTACCACTTTGGCAAGATAAAATAAAAATGAATCTTTATGGCATAATAATTAGCAACTTTGGAGGTGATTCAAAAACAGATGTAGGTAAGTCTTGACTAGAGATGTCAAAAATGAGGAAAAGAGACTTCTTTTTTCAAGACTGACATGAAGCTATGGTTGTCACGTATCAGATCTATGAATATTTAATGCAGTGTGGAAATTAATATTTAATATAATCAAGTCCTATAAGACACAAATACTTGTCACATTTCTTTCAAAATTAAATAATAAAAAAGTTTAACTACATTCTATGAGTTTGACCCTGAAACCTTTACATTTTGCCATTCTGAAAGAATGCCAAGCTCTGTCCTAGAACATCAACACAGTAATTTCAGAAGATACACATGCAAATCTACATGCCAAAAGCAAAATAAAAACAACCTGTCTTTCAAAGCTCTTATGATACATCCATCTATGCATTGGCCATTAACTGAAGAAGAATTTATTACAGAAACCGTCTTAAAAGGACAGACAGAAGCAAAAAGGTTGCCCACAGTTTGATTCTCATTTTGTTTTTTTCTTTACTTAGGATCATACACAATATATGTTTTTGAATAAACCAAACAGCTAATGTTGAATAATATATGATAATAATAATGTAACAACAGTGAGACTAAAAAACATTTACAATTATTACCTCCTGAAGTCAGTGCAGAAATGGCCCAAGACAGTCTTGATAAATCAGATTTAAAGTGAGTATTGTGAGTATGAAAGACCTGGTTACGATTTCAGCAGGGAACTAGGTCTGTTGGTCCAGAAGGCTTTTTGCTGGCCTGCATTCATAACTGGCTAATAAATTTATTATTTCACTGTATCACCAGGCCCATTATTTTGTGTACATAAAAAGTGCATATTATGTGAACTTGATCTCTGATTAAATTACCTTTTTTTTCTCTAGCAAATAAATGAGGATTGGCTTGTGTCAAGGCAAGGGCAGACAGCACAGTTGGCTCAGTGTCTTTCAACGTTGCTTTGGTGGTAACTGTTCAAAACAGATGAAATTAATTAGATTTTCCTCCTGTGCCCAGTGAAAATTGTACAAAATATTGGCAAGTCCAACTAATGTCTGAATTTGTCATGAAACCTTAAATCAGGCAACATTCTTTCTTTCAGTAATTTTAACAGTGCTAATTTAAATCTCTAGTATATAACATACCACTTCAACACTCCAGAATTAATATACCAAACAGAAATGTAATTAGTTTTAATATTCCACATGCATGTTAGAAAATAAGTATATACTCCTCAGTTTAAAGGGTTTATTTCATTAAATCATATAATATTAATACTTTGTACAGCTTTTAGGTCCTAGTAAACATTTACAAGAGGTTTTGTAAATACTTTTTTTTTCACTTATATTTAGTGTTAAAAGTCAGATGATTTTATTCTGCATTCTAATAATTAGCTTAATTTCATTACTGAATGGGAAGAATTATGCACATTTTTAAAGGTGCTATCAGTGTTTTTAAAACCAAGATAAAATGTTGTCGTGGTTTAGCCCCAGCCGGCAACTAAGCACCACGCAGCCGCTCACTCACTCCCCCACGGTGGGACGGAGGAGAGAATCGGAAAAGTAAAAGTGAGGAAACTCATGGTTTGAGATAAAGACAGTTTAATAAGTAAAGCAAAAGCCGCGCACGCAAGCAAAGCAAAACAAGGAATTTGTTCACCACTCCCCACGGGCAGGCAGGGGTTCAGCCATCTCCAGGGAGGCAGGGCTGCATCACGTGTAATGGTTTCTTGGGAAGACAGACGCCATAACTCTGAACGTCCCTCCACCCCTTCCTTCTTCTTCGTCCCAGCTTTATATACCGAAAATGACATTATATGGTATGGAATATCTCTTTGGCCAGCCTGGGTCAGCTGTCCCAGCTGTGTCTCCTCCCAGCTCCCCGTGCACCTGAAACCAGGACAAATGTGAATCAGAAGGAGAGGCTAATTTTTTTTTGTGCATTATATTGCCTTGCCCAAAGAAACAGGAGGGGGGAATTTTTTGCTGCAATTGTATAAATTATTTTGTATTACTTAATAAATTATTGAAACATTAACAAGTGATATCTTACAAACTAAGTTCCTAGATACAATTCCAAATTTCATATAAAAGTTCAAAATAAATCAAAACATAATTAGTTAATAACTGACATTTTTTTCAAGCAGAATAATTTCTTAGCTGTTAATAACCCCTTTAAAATAAACATTTTGAAAATCCATCATACTGGTCGCAGATTATGTTCCATTTATTACAACATGTAATTTTTGTGAGGGTCTTAGGGTTTTTTGTTTTGTTTTTAATTTGAATCAATGCAGAAGCTGGAAATAGGTGTCTGTTCTGAAAATTATAATCCAATAATCTAAAATGCAGTGAGAACGATAACTGAGAACTAAGACACAATTAATGTTCTTTAGCAATTTGGAGAATTCAGAGGCTTGAACATCTTGCTTGAACATCAATTCTTTCTTAAGCAATCACTTCAATTCCTATTTAAGGACTCCTGGCTTACTAAACTAAGCAAAATTTTGTCCATTTGTCCTAAATTCTCTTATTACACAATTTTTTATTTTTTGGCTAAGCTCCTATTTCTTCTATTCCACACACATATTTTGTTGTCTGACTTAAAGAACTAAAAGTAATTTAAATCCATCTGAAAGGTTAAAAAAAGTGATGTTGGAAAAAAATAGCACCTAAATTTAAATTCTTTTGGTCTCTTATTTTGATCCATATCTTGGGATTTGGTAAAGTAATTCTTCAGTAAGAACTGTCTTATCAAGGTGAACATCAGCAAAGTTGTCTTTTTCCATTACTGAGCAATCAACATATTCTTCAAAGATCACATCATGGAAGCAGATAGTGGGAAAAATTGGACAATTTCTCATGCAGTCAGCAAGAGAATGTTGCTAAAACGGATTTAAAACATGAGATCAAAGCCACGCATGCATTCACTTCAGAATATTTATCATCACCATTCTTTAATAGGTGCATAAATCAACAGGTGAGCTAGACTTTCCTATATTCAAAGAATTTTGTAGTCAATGAGAATGGCATTATGAATTCCCTATTATAAACTTTTCTACAGAAAAATTTAAATCCTTCCTTTTATGTTCTTACTTACCATCTTCTTGTATCTTATCATTATAAAATGTCACAACTGGATGATCAGGCAATACTAGAGGTTAATGAGAAAAAGACATGAGGTTCACAAAACTTTTATAATTCATAGTGAATTTAGAAAGCCATGTCAGATTTTAAAATAGCCCTTTTGTCCATTTTTCAGCAGTTGCCTGGTAATTTCTTTGCTTTCATGCATATCCGAAGATGCGAGTTTGTTTGTACATCTGTAATGTGAGCCTGACTACAAACTTATTAAACTATGTCCATTTAAATTATTGGCTATGCGGATCTTTAAAAATGCTCCAATAGTTTTCCTCATAAGGGCTAAATTCAATAGCATCTATTATGTTATATTTCTGTATTTTTCTCAGTGATTGAAATAGCATGCGACAACTTTCTAGAAAATGTTATTGGCTTTAAATATTTTTTGTTCAGTGTTTTTCCATTAAAAATGATTTTGTGAAATTTAAGGCACTTTTGAGCAAATTGCAGCTTGTCAGGAAACATTTTCAAAATTATTCGAAGAAACTATTATTTCAGAATTTTTTACAATTTTTATGCATCTTCATCACTTGCATAACTTGGAAACAAAAAAATTAAAAGATTGAGAATTCCTAGGAGAAAGGAAGAGGCTTTTCTTTCTAGACTCTAGAGTCTAGATTCCAGTCTCTCTAGCACGAGTCTAGTCTGTACTCCATATGCCCATGAAAGGTATTTAACTTTAAAAACACAGGAAATAATAGAATACTTTCAAGAGATATCAACTTGTTTAGTCCATAATCTTGTTTAAATTAAAAATCTTAAATTGGCAAGGTACTCTCTCTATGGATTATGTCTTTCATTTACATATATCACTCTCAAGTAGCTCACCCATTATGCACATGACCAATTTCTCTTTCTAAATCAGGAAGTTCACACTGTTGGGGCACAGTGGGAGCTGGCTACTCCTTCAGGGACTGGGAGCCAGGGTGACCCAGGGCAGTCAGTGCCCTCCCCAACAGGGCACAATCTCACAGCGACTGGTAACAGGGTCCCTCAACAGCTTCCAACAAGGAAAGAGATGAAGCATGTCTTGGGTATATCCTGGGGGTTCAATCAGGAGCAAAAAAGCATAGAGCCAGAGGCAAGGCTAGCGACTAGCTACGGCATGAGTCCAAGGTCCATCCAGGCAGCAGGACAAGGAGTAGACACATGTAAAGCGTTGCTCAAGGCAAGACAATGTGCCCCAGCCTGAGAATAAATGGAGCAGAACCATGGGCAGATTGTGGGGGATGTTCCAGGTGCAGCAGGTCAGGGCCATCAAGGACTGTGAGTACACTCAAGGCCCTGACACAGAAACTATCTGCAGTTAGTTGTAAAAAGACTTTGAAAATCTTTGTTGTGGTGAAAACAAAGGAGGACCTGGGCAGTAAGTCCTAAGCTTCAGAGCTGGAGACTCTACACAGGTCTAACTAAGAAACCTTGGAAATGTTTGACAACAAACAGCCGCAAACAGCACATTAGTGCACTCCGGAGAGTCAACGTGCATATCAGACTTCCATTTGTCTTCTATTATTTTCTTTTAATTTAAAAGAAAAGGCACAACTAGGCTCCATTTGTAGATTTGGACCCCATTCCTCCAAAGAGCAAGTAACGGTAGGAAGTTAATCATATGTGAATTCTGCAGAAGTGTAAGACATCCCCTCACTTGAGATGCTCAGGTTGCAGTAAACTCAGCCCTTGTTTGCCATGCTCTCACTTAGGCATTTGTATCTCGTTTGGCTGCAAGAACTCAGCAACTTCCTATAGTCGCAGATGGGATGCTAGTAGACAGACTCCGGCAAGTCCTCCAAAGTCCTGTGCCTGGGGAGGAATAACCCCATACACCAATATATGCTGGGTGCCACCCAGCTGGAAAGCCGCCAGGCAGAAAAGGACCCGGGACTTCTAGTGGACATTACATGAGCCAGTCATGTGCTCTTGTGGCAAAGGCAGCTAAGGGTGTCCTGGGCTGCATTAGACAAAGTATTTCCAGCAGGTCAAGGGAGGTGATCCTTCCCCTCTACTCAGCACTGGTGAGGTCTCCTCTGGAGTATTGTCCACTTCTGGGGTCCTCAGTACAAGAGACATGGACATACTGGAAAGAGTCCAACAAAGGGCCATGAAGGCGATTAAGGGACTGGAGTGTCTCTCATATGAGGAAAGGCTGAGAGAGCTGGGACTGTTTAGCCTAGGGAAGGGAAGTCTCAGAGGGGATCTTATTAATGGATATAGATACCTGAAGGGAGTGTGCAAAGAGGCTCTTTTCAGTGGTGTCCAATGACAGGACCAGAAGCAATGAGCACAGACAAACACAGGAGGTTCCCTCTGAACATCAGGAAACACTTTTTCACTGTGAGGGTGACTGAGCACAGGCACAAGTTGCCCAGGGATGTTGTGGATTCTCCATCCTTGGAGATATTCAAAACCTGTCTGACTGTGGTCCTGGACAACTGTCTCTAGGTGTTCCTGCTTGAGCACGCGGGTTGGACAAGACGGCCTCCAGAGATCCCTTCCAACCTCAACCATTCTGTGATTCTGTGACCTGTAAGGAGGTAAGGATTATGGTCAACATGGAGTCCAGCTTTCTGGCCATGCTCAGAAGAGGTAAATTGCAATTTCCATAACTTATGCCATTTCAGTCACATGGCATAAGAAACAAATGTGGCCTTATTCTGCTGGTGATCAAGCTGGCTAAATGGGAACTTCCAGCTTTGGATTGTGGAATATGTGCAGTAATGTGCCCAGGGTAATACGCTGCCCCTCTCTGCAGGGTATTTTAGTTATGTTGTCAGAGTGAGAGTAATTTAACCAATGTGTGACGTTCACAGCAGGAAGACTGGCTTCCCACGCAAGATACATGAAGTCCTGTTTATACTGCATGTCTTGCCTTACTGATAGGTAGGCAGGATTATTCTTCTCATGTCTGTGTAAAGTCCATTTATTTAGGTTTGTAAAATCAGTCTTTGCAAAGGGATGATTTTCACTTGCAGACTTTTTCACTGCAAAAGCTGCAGGCATAAATTAGAAGGAAAGCTGCTTCTTTAAGTATTTTGCAGGGCAGTTTCTTGGGAAACAGGAGACCTGAGCTGTAAGTCTCATTCTTGTGGTTTATTGTGACCTGTGAGCCTGCCTACTGAACTCTGGGTGCATATTTTATTATTGCTCTTTAATGAACAACAAAGATATTTCCAGAGAGCAGCAAACAACACCTTGGACTGTAAAATGTATGTACAAGTTTTTTAATTTATTCATGTTTAAAAAAAAGGGACGTGATACTTCAGTTGGCTCCAGAAGCCTTTTTTACACTGCCAATAAGAATCAGTCCCTTGAACTATAAACAACTTTCTGCCCACTCAAAATCTGCAAATATAAAAAGCAGGAACCCAATGGGTAGATTAGTGCCAGTATTCTCACAATGGTCAAATTGCTTTTTCAGTATCAGCCTGGCTACACTGGGTAACTTCTGACAGAGTTTAATACAAAAAGCTTCCTGAGCCAGGAAGATAGGCCAGTCTATGAAAGCTTGAATCAACATTTTGGTAGCTTCATGTTACTGGCTTGCTGGTTTGTGTTACTATGCATCTGCTTTACTCATTTCTCAATTCCCAACTTCGTTTTTCTAAATCCTTTCTGATCAGATTACATACAATTAAATTACTTCACTGAACAAATCATGTTCATAAATTTATCTTATTGATTGTCCAGAACACAGTGCTTCAAGAACCCAGTGTGCTGCATGGCTCCTGTACAGCTCTACAAGACAATAAAATGATTTATTCTAATGGATGACCTATTTATGATGGAAAAACAAATCTAATTTCAATTACTGCTCTAATTAGGATGACTCATGAAATCTGGAGCTTATGTTTTAGTATAGGTCAAAAAACAATGAAGAATGATTATTATTCGTTATGCAGACTCCTTCTATTTGTTATTTACCAGTATAAATAATATATTTCAGTTTGTGTTTTTGTTGACAATAAATTTTCAAAAAATAAAAGATCATTAAGGTGCTTTTGTTACTCTTTTAGATATGCCTGCAAAAAGACATCAATATTGTGACTGATAGTAACACATAATATAGATGTCCATAGTGAAAGAAAAAGGTAATCTGCTACATTAGGTTTCTGTTCTATTAGAAGGATTTTTCAGTGGAATAAAGACCAAAGAGGAAGAAGCAGGGCCAGCACTGCTGGAGCAGGAGCGATTGTCTTGCTCTGTCATCATTGTCTGTGTTTGATCTCCAGAAAAGCCAAACTAGGACACGCAAGCCATGAGTAAGTGTTGGTTGTAGTAGGATACAGCAAATGTCGTTCCCAGAAA
>NW_010542469.1:0-15767 GCF_000687285.1 Phaethon lepturus | reverse complement strand
ACTCTTTCCACATCAGAAGAGGCAGAAGTCCAGCTCCCCAAGAACACATCACTGACTCTGAGCTTTTCAGCCTAGATCCACCCCATTTGCCATCCACCTTTCTCTGTGAACCTTCTAGATCTGCGTAGGTTCCAGTCTGTGATCCTTGGACTGATCCTTGATTGCTTAAAATTCTTGATACTGCTCTGAAAAGCAGAAAGAAATTTATAAGCTTGAACTGCTGTAGTCATTTAAGATCCTAGTGAAAGCAACACCTTTCATGAAATAACAATTCTTCTGGTCAGTACGAATTGCATGAGCCCACAGGGTGGCTCTTGGTACCTCTGTGCCCTATTAATGACAGATGTTGAGAAGAAATCTCACAAAACAGGTCAACATACAAAATCATAATTTCTGTAACTTCTGATAATATATTAGTACCAATATTAAGGGTATTGTTTTATTTTACAGAAAATATTCAAGGACTCCTTGGGGATTTTGAGTGGCTGTTGTGTAAACAAACAAACTCTGGAGGTAGAAAGGATGCTTTTCAGTCACAATTCATTGACGTATATATTTTTTTCCAGTAAAGAGAAAATGACATGAGACCTTGTTTTACTGCTCAAAGAAGTTTCTAAAGCTGTCCAAGAGGTTTACGTTAATTTCCTGTTTCTTGTTCTGGTTTGGAGAGAAAAAATATATGGGGAAGTATTTTTGTGTCCTCAGATTAGCTCCTCCTGTAGTGCCAGTCTTTGGACAAAACACTACAGGATATGTGAATTTCCAGAGGAAACTTTCGTATATTGAGGGGTTGAAGCATCAGGGGACAATCTCTGAGACATGACGCCTCTCAACATTTAATGACAGTGATGCAAATCAACCCAACCCTTAATTCAGCACTGTGTCTAGAAGCCCTAAATAAAGACCTTTCTTCCAAGTAAAAGGGAATAGATAAAACCTTTAAGCAGTGGAGCAGCAACAGGAAAAACACATAAAAGTCAGCTGGCACATCTTTTACAAAAATAGCTGTGCAAATATGCTCGTCAACTCAGTAAGGTGGAAAAAATAAAAAGCAAGTGTACTTTTCTTTCTCTAGTTCTTTTAGGTGAACTATGATAAATATGCTCAGAACATGACCCTTTACCCAGTAGAAAATATAAGTAAGAGTAAATGTGTACTTCTTTACTGCTAAATATTAAGAGCCTTACATAGAACATACATCTGAGTCTAAGCAAGAGATTGCATACAATTGCACTATAATCAAAAGGAAAATTCCAATTCCATGAATCCCAGTGACTGTGCAGTACTTCAGTTAATAGACAAATCCAAAACAGACCTTTCAGGTATATTCATAAATGAGTTTGCTCAAAGGCTGATGTTCATAAAACTGAGTTTTGGAATGTTAGTTCTTTTATTTTGCTGATTTGGTTAGTTCTGTTTGGGGTTTTTTTTGGATGAGAATGGAAGTAAAGGACTGAAACAGCATAAGAAACTAATTTCTGTTATATTTCTGGTATTTAGCAATAAGTTATCTTGTAGGATTTCCCTGTTTCTAAGCCATAGGAGTATGAATACATTGGGGTAACTAATTTAAAATAGAATTTTCTAAGACCTTGTTTGAAAACCCACCAAAGTCAATGGGAGCCTGTCCAATAATTTTATCGGGAAAAATTCCTAATTATTCCAGGGAGATCATGATTTGGCAGAAGCTATCAAAGGAGTATATAAAGTATATAAAATATAAAAAAATATTACGCATTACAAGCATACTATAACAATGTATACCAGAACTTACAATAAGACCATTTTTTTCCAAAGGGACTCCTTGCTCCGTCTGTGTCACCACAGATTTCTAATAGCTTCCCATTGAAGTGCTAGTGAATCCCAGGGTTGTTTAGTGTCCAAGATCCAAAGTGACTGCACTGAACCTGTTCCAATGTCTACAGAGTATAAGAAAGTTTATCAAAAGTATAAAATAATAACAGAAGTAAACTGCTATTGACATTTAATTAAAAAAAAAAAAAACAAACACCACCTTAGATATCTTGTCTCTGGAATCGCAATTAAACTGCAGTTACTTTCATAATGAATATGATGTGTGGTGCAGTAGCTCATAACAGTGAAATCTAATTTTTTTTAACATGTGTGAAATTCCATTCGATGTCACGGGGAGAGCAGCACTTCTTCAAATGAGCTCAAGAATGAATGTGAGCTTGTAAGGTTAGTTTTGTCTATAGGGAAGTTGGTTTTCAAATAAAAGTCTTTTCATTATCCGATTTCCAATACACTTGGACATTATGCTCTATATTACTTTGTAAATTTAAACATGCGCCTGTCATGTTGGTCATACCTGCTACAAATTCATAGTAAATAATTAGCATGAATGGTTAACAAGAGCCAATCTATAGGCAATTTGGCATTCACTTAAGGGATTCTGTGTTGAAGAAACATCCCTGGCTTAGCTTGGTGGAAACTATTAATTTCTCATCAACTTTGAAATACCATTCAGCCTTTGGTCAGTTAGAGATTTAATTTTAACTGTTGTAGAATATTATTTGTTTGACTGCCTCATTTTCTGGTCTCCAAATGACCAATTCACTGAAAGTACTTAGCTGATACTGGTGCCTTTTATATTTGTCAAGACACTTTCCCTTTTATTGCTGGCCCTGCTGTTATCTGGGCACAGATTTGTCTTACCCTATAAATCTTTTCCTCTTTTAGAGATGTCCTAACATACACTTATTTATTATTTTTTTAAATCATTCTTTCAGAAATACGATGATATGCTCAAATCAGTTCAGTTCTCAAGGACTGTAAGAAGTATAATTTCAAAAGACGTTTGTCTGAACTAAGTGTGTGGGAACTAATTCACCAATACATTTTTTCAGTATTAATCTGGAACTGTACAAGGGTGTGAAATTGTAGTGGAGAATTGGTGCATATCAAAAATAGATGGAAAGTGTTTTTGTCTTGTAAGTAATGTTCTTTGACTTTTGCTTTCATGCTTTGCTGCACCTTTGATAGAAATCAACAGATTATTCCACTGAGTTTGGTGAGAGTTGGTCTAAGTCCTCAGTTACCCACCGATAACTTCCTCTGAATTTGGCATATAAAAAAGCAATTTCAATCCTGTTACCCAAATTTGTGATTCCACAGTGTAAAAACCAAAATTCCAATCTATTCCCAAGGGACCACAACTTGGCTCGGGCCATTGCAAAGACTTCGGTACAAGGAGCTTCAGTAGAAACATGAACACAGCAGTAGAAGAGATAACAGCACACAATTTTAAAGTATTTAACTAGCTGACTGTCTGTAGACAGTTGTCCTGGTTTCAGCCAGGATAGAGCTGGTTTTCTTCACAGAAGCTGGTGTGAGGCTGTGTTTTGGATCTGGGATGAGAAACTGTTGATAATGTGCTGATGTTTTGGGTTGTTGCTGAGCAGTCAAGGACAGTCCAGCTTCTCGTGCTGGCCTGCCAGCGAGCAGGCTGGGAGTGCACGGGGAGCTGGGAGGGGACACGGCCGGGACAGCTGACCCAGGCTGGCCAAAGGGATATTCCCTACCATATGACGTCATGCCCAGTACATAAACTGGAGTTGGCCGGGGGCGGGAATCGCTGCTCGGGGACGGGCTGTCGATCGCTGGGTGGTTAGCAGTTGCTGTATTGGGCGTCACTCATTCTTGTACATTCCTTTGTTGGTATTATTATTGTTGTTCCCTTCTTTCTTTCTGTCCTATTAAACTGTGTTTATCTCAACCCACGAGGGTTTTTTTCCTAATTCTCTCCCCCGTCCCACTGCGGGAGGGGGAGTGAGTGAGCGGCTGCGTGGGGCTTAGTTGCCGGCTGGGGCTAAACCACAACAACAGTTAAAATTAAATCTTTGCCCCCGCTTTAACCAGGACTGATTCTTTTCAAGTATAGTTGTCATAGTCTATGCCCCTGACATCTACCATATAACTGCATGCAGTGCCACTTCTACAGCTGCATAAATCCTAGAGAAAAGAAAGTGCAACACAGAAGAAGAAGATAGACTATCTGCGACCCTATTTCAAAGATGTTAATCACTGAAGCGTAGGGACAGTTGTCCAGGTCATATTTAGTTTAGAAATAGCATGATTTTTCTGAATTGTTAATGACCATCAGTTCTACGTAAGAGAAATGGAGCACAAGCTCTAGTGTCATGTAAAAAAAAATCTCAGAAGTTTGTTTTTTATTTTTTCCTCCTTCCTGGTCCACCCTGTTTACCTGTAGGTTACCACTGGAACTGAGGAAAATGTTTGCCCCCACACATGCAAAATACAGCTGTTAAATTGAAAGATATTTAATGTAGTGCACTAAACTGTTAAGTTAATCTGAAATAAGAGAAAAAAGAGCTTAGCTTGCCTGTCTTAAGGACCACCCTTTTTAATATTAAGGTGCAGGCCAGTTTCTTTTAAATAGGGTTTTTTCCAGCAAGTTGATGCATATTTATCATTGTCTTCAAAACTTTTAATTCTAAACAAGTTTCATCGTTATCTAAAACAGAGATGTTGGGCGGGTAATTATGCAATGTCTTAGTCAAATCATAATTTTATCAGCAGCCGAGGTGATAAGTGCATAAAACTGAACTTTTGCACACTATTCCCCTTGCCTGTGTAACCCATATTATCACATACACTAGCAATATAAACAGAAGTTGGGCATGGTGATGAATGCCATTTATCTGGACTCATGTAAGGCAAAAAAGGCATTGTGGAAAGACAGGCACAACCTGTTAGGTCCTTTCAGGTTCCTTCCTAAAGTCTCACAACTTGCACATAGTTGATGTTACACATGTGTGCTGGCTGTACTGCTCAGAAAATGTGGCTTCAGAGGAAAGGCAGTATGAATCCTCTCCACTTGGGCCAATGTGCTGCCGGAGAGAAGACAGAAAAGTCTTCATCTTCCAGTGAGTTTAAAGCCAGAAGGAGGAGAGAAAAGTTATTTGGTCCTCCTTCTCTTGCTGTTCATTTTACATTCATGTGCTGATGGGGATATATGTGGTCTTAACAAAAAGACTTCTTGCCTATTTACACATTTTTATCTAATTTTAATTGTTTTCTATTGTCTCAAGAAATGGACTTCAGCCAGCACGAGTAACATTTTTCAATACACAGAACAGTTGTGATTAGCACTGTGTAAACTAATTCTCTGGAATAGTTTAGCCACACCTTTTTCCTCTCTGCAAATTTTTCAAGGTTTTTTTCCTTGTTCTTTTTTGTGTTTTTTTCACTATTTGCTGGACTTCAGTTCTACTTGGTTTCATGACCTCAGACAATATTCTTGAGCATGGCCTATTTCTTAGTATGCTGCACATATTTATTACAACTGAAAGAATTTAAAAGTCATTATAATCACAGTCATCAAAGTTAGTAAATTTACTTAAAAATCATGAATATTTTCCAGCATTATTACATTTGTGTTCCTTTAATTTACCTCTTGGTTTCTCAGTTTGTAACATCATGCTTAGATCATATTTTACAGCTTTTCTCTCCTATACTAAAGGTAGTTTCAAATTCCTTACATTCAGACAAGTCTATCTGGGATTTTAAAAACTTACATACTCTCCAATGAAACGAGAGCTATTAATACATCATAGGGGTATTGATTTGTAGGCAAAAGAGTTTTTCCCCTGTTCATCTGTTGAACAACAAGTGTGCAACAAGCACAGTCAAGTGGACTTTCATTCTTTCCCCAGCTTGTTCTCAGTTTTGGTATCCACTTTCTCTAGTGGCTAGAGCGAGCTGCTTCATGGAACATGTTTGGTGATGCTTTAAAGAAAAACTGACCTGGAAGAGATCTTAAAGGTCATCTAATTCATCCCCTACTCTCAGACAAAGCCAACATTCCCAAGAGATATTTGCCTAACCTTTGCTTTAAAATGTCCTCTATGTGATAATCCAGATAATATGTTCCAGCAGTTAACTTGCCTTACAATCAGATTCTCTTTTTCCTTGTTGTTCAGTTTGTCTCTCTCACTTCAATATCTTTTTACCTTTTAAATTTTCATGTGTTGGGATTCTTTCTTCAAAAATGGTGACTGAAGTTCCTTTCCTCTATCCTTCAGGTCAACTTTTGTAGAAGACGAAAACTGCAGTTTCTCCTTTGTCCACACGATTTGTCAGTTGACATACGAAAAATTTTTCAATTGTTTATTCTTGAGAATCAGTGTTGGCTATTTCATATTTCCTATTATATTCTAGGATAATTGCTTACACATAATTTTAGTATTTTACCTAGTGTTTTTCTGTAACTGAAAACAAACTGAATGGTCTATAGTTGCACAGCTCCTCCTCTTCTTCCCCTTTTAAAGATACATATTACAATACAGACTCACATCAAAATACTTTAGTCATTTATCTGTGGTAGCCCAGTTAAGAATCTTGACAAAGTAGGCACCCCTTGTAATCACTGCAGAGAGATCGACAACTTTAATACATTTGGATTAAAGTGTAGACAATTAGCTAATTTAGGTGTCTATATTAAATGTTTCAAGTTAGGGGAAAAAAAAAAGCTTATGTTTATTCATGAAAACATCATCCATCCTCCATGAGTTCTCAATTCTTTATTAACATTGTAAACATTGTTTAGGGTACTTCCCTATTCAATCCAGAATGAATTTCACCAGACTCAGCTGATTTGAAGACATGCATCTGTTCTAACTTGACTTTTTTACCCCTTATTTTTGATGTTAAAATCAGCTGAAACCATTTGAAATTTACTGAAGCACAATGTAATATCAACATTAAACACTGCGTTCTTCACATTATCATCCATTGATGGCTTTCTTTACTAAGCAGTAAACAAGACTTCTTTCTTTTGTCATCTTTTCACTATGTTATGCTAATCCTTTCTCATTATACGTCATAGCCTTTTCTAGTTCTATATTATTTTGTGTTTGGTTTTCTCATTTTTGTCCCTAGTGGCTTTCTCCTGCAGTTATCCGAAGTTCATTTGACCTACTTTCCTATACACTTCCTTCAATATCTGTGATCACTGAAAAGCTGATGGTGTAGTAAAGTTAATAATTTAAAATATTTTTTAGCCTTCCTCCACATCAGGATGGCAGGTGCTCGTGCACTATTAATATATAATTTCCTTCAGGTATTGCCTGAATTATAATAGCATTAAAATGTCACCAATTAAATTAAATAGAAGTTGTGGATAAGATTTTGATGGTGGTGATGTGTACCAAATAGAAGGACGGACAAATAACAGAAAGAAGGATATAATAAAACTCCAGAGCATCAAGGATTCATTTCAGCAAGGCTGCTTCCAGGCAAACTCAGACTTCTTACCATGAGGGGCTCCTATATATACTTAATAAATATTTCATTCTTACTCTTCAGTTGAGTTTGCTAACGAAACAGTTGTTTTTGAAAGCTCATCTATTTATATCCACCTGCTTTGCATGCACGAGCAGACTGCTTGATATAGAGAGACATAAATATAGCTGTACACTGATCTCATTTTGACTGCAGTTACATTTGGTATTACTAGAGTAACTCTAAATCTAAGGATACATTAGTATAAAGCCAATACATTTGAAATAATTTTCAGACACGTACTGTTAAGTTGCTGACGTGTTTGTTCATCATGCTGAATTTCCTCATAAATAGAAGAATAAATTAGGAATACAATATGCATATTGCAATCTGGTAAAAAACAGTCAATAATATCTAGTATACTTTACTAAAAAATTCCTTTGGCATAAGGTTTTGATATTCCTTCAAAATTTTGATGTCTATGTCCTTTAAAGGAGCTCAGGTGGTTAAGGATACTGTCATTTTTCTTAAGCTGCTTTTCTATGTATGACTTCAGACATAAAATATTACAATGTCCAAGGTATTATCTAATCCTTTGTGCATCTTATATTACATGATCAAAAACACTATGATACCACTGACGAGAGTAACTTGAGCTCTGCTTTATTTCACCTAAGTAGAGAAAATGCCTTTAAAAATGTGTCTGGTTTAAAAGTCTGAGGAAGGTTGAGGTCAGTGTTTCTAAACTACCTCGGTTTGCAAGAAAAAAGAATTATCCTCACTTGGCTTGAAATTATCATCTGGACCTTGACACTCAATCTTAACACAGAAGTGAAAGGCTAAGTCTCCATTCAAAAAAACATTTCTAGAGTCTGTGTTTGACATATTTTCAAGTTTTTAAAAAGAAGATACAGTTCTAGCCATCTGTCTAAAATATTAAGCTATATGGTGATAGACATTTTCCAGACATTTGCAATTCTTTGGTCTGTGTTAAGTAGAAAATCAGATTATAATGGTTTCTCTTAACCTTAAAATTTATTAATGTGATTTAAAAATTAGAAACAATAACGGTAAAGACTATGGTCAGACCTTTTCCATGGAGTGGAATTGTAATATAGCACTATGAAAAAAACAGAAATGCAAATGCAAATTCACAGAAGCTAGATAGAGTGGCATAAATGATTCCAGGTGTAGGCCATTGAGCGAATGTAAGTGGGCAAAGATGAGATTTGCACACGGCTGTTACCTTTTGGAGAGAAATTAGAAAATGGTTTATTTTTATTTAAGTGAAAGAATAAAAGGCATTAACCAAGTGGAAATAACTACGGTAAAGAACACCAGAGCCTAAACCACAAAAGGGATAGGTACCTCATTGCCACTTCAGGAACCTATGCTAAGCACTTAAGTCACTCATTCAAAAGACAGGGAGACCTGAGTACCGGACCATACCGTCAAGATTGCTTTACTCTGTGTTGCATTTACACTGAGTTTTACATCAATCAGCAAATAAAAACAGGGAGTGAACAGGGGAACAAAAGACCCAAAACCCCAAGTGTCTGCCTAACAGCAGAACTAGTCTAGTTCATTCTTTCTCTTAGTTCACCCTTCCTCTTCAGCAAAAATCTCTTGCGTCCATGCACTCCCGTGTCCTATCAGGACAGGTGTAGGGCTCCTTCTCTTTAGACTGTTCTGCACTCTGGTAGCTGGGAAGATGAGGAAGTAAGCTCAGGTGGATGAAGTATCATCCCAGCTGCCTTCTCAAAGAGTGGACTATTTCCCCAAGGAAAGCAGCAGGAGCACCTCCTCCAGACAGCTTTAGAGAACACGGCATTTCTCATTGCTGGAAACATGGCTCTGGGTGAAGGCTTACATTCTGGGAAGAGGAGGGATATCTGAACCCTAACTTGCCAGAACATCAGGGGGAAGAGCAGTTCAGACAGACTCTTATACCAATTGTCCCTTCCCCAAGGCAGCTTTCAGAGTGGTGTTTGGGGCTTGTGTGGCACTTACCAGAAGTGCCTGATCTTCTCTGGGCACCATGTGTGGGGTGTCCTTTACCTAACTGTAGCTGTGTGTTGTGGAGAGGTCTGAACTAACCTGGTTGCCTAGCTGCCTCTATAGCCAACTAAGCTGGAGATGTTGCCAGAGGGTGGGTGGCTCACCCTTCCTCAGGTGGGCACATCTGGGGCTGGTGGATGAATCTTCTCTGGGATGGTTATTCCTGGCTGAAGAGGAACCTTGCATCTTCAGCTAGATTCCTAACTTTTACATGACTTAAATTATGTGAAATGTATTCCAGCCCAAACTTGCATATTCTAACAGGAGCTATTAATCTAATCATTGTAATATCAGAGTTGGACATTCCCAGCTAGGCACTCTGAATCTCACTTTGTCTGTTCTTAGCCCGACGGCACCAGTTATAATGTCTCCTAGTAATGCCTTACTGACATCTGCCTATCAGGTATACTATTTACAGACTGGATGAAAAAATTTTAAAAATTATACTCTTTATTAGATTTATATTCATCGAGGATCAGCTTTTTTACTGGCAGAGTCATTTAGCCCACTTGAATGCCAGTCTTCTTAATGTGAATCTACCTGCTTTAATACACTCAGATTTGCTTCAGCATCCTTTGACAATATAGTTAAATGACCCACATTTTCCTGAGGATGCATGTTATGTACCCCAAGTTCCAATTTTGTACATGTCCTCAATAAATTTGGCTGGAAATTCAACTCCAATAAACAGACTTGCCTTTCACCTTCAGCACATTCCCTTTATTAAACTACATATATTCCAGACTTTATTTAAATGAAAACAAACAAACAAACAAATAAACAAACAAACAAACTCTGTTTCTTAAGATGCGTTTTGTATTCATGGGGTGTGCAAGGAAAGCCACAGAGCAAAAAATGCATGCTTTCACCTTCTTGTGAACCCTTCAGAAAGCAGAAACACAATCGTTTATTTATAAAGCCAAAGGAAAATTTTTCGTGGAACCTCAGAGTTTGAATGTGTTGCTCTGTAGTTAAGTGCAAAAATAATTATGTTAGGGACCTCAGGTTAGCCAAACAGGTTTTTTTCCATGTTTATTTGTGTGTATGAGTGCAAAGGAGGGAGTTACTATATATGGGATTTCTTGGTTATTTGTGAAACAAAACAAAGTATGCAAAAGCCAAAAATATTATTTGCTCTCAAGCCCATGGGATCAGGGCCACAAAACCAAGAAAACAGTGTGGTCCAGATCCAAGAATTTATTTAGGAGAATACAACTGGCTTTGATGTCTAAATAGTTTGAATACCCAAACTTCTGCAAGGGTTTGGAACACTAAATTTAAAGTTTCATAACTACATAGTTTTAGTGACCTCTGACTTCTTTGACACCATCATCAGTCATCACTGATATTGTTCACATATACTCTTAGAACAAGAAACAAACAACTTTGTTTCATCCACATTTGTAAAGGAGATAAGAATATCAGTCTCCATCTTAAGAAAATTTGAAACTTAAACAGAAAAGCATGCACACTACTGCTACTGCTTATAAACTTATAACTTGGCCTAGTTAGAAGCTGGAATAATGCTGGAGGTGTTCAAACACTTTGCTACTGTTTTTTTTAGATTTCAAGCCTGTTTCCAAACAGAGTAAGGGTATGATACACTTCCTCTCTAGACACTTCTTATAAAAGGCATGTTGAAGAGGTTGGCTATAATCTGAGTGGTTGAATCAACACATGGTTCACGTCAATGGCTCCCGCTTGGACAGCAACTGCTGGTTCCAGCAACAGGGATTCCAGAAATATTGGGATCTCCCTTGAATCTGCAATAAATAATTTATGGTTGTTAGAGGAATTATCCCTTCCTTGTCCATTGTACCATTCTGTTGTGCAATGTGTCATTGTCTGTTGAAACTGCTCCCAAATGTAAAGCCTTGACATAAACAAAAAAACAGTGTAGTAATGGAAAAGATGGTTCCTTTTATAATTACCTATGGACACCATCCGTTTCTTCCCACATTTTGACTATCGATCACCATCTAACACTGGCAGTGGTGTTAGAACCACAGTTCATATATGTATTGGCTCAATGGGACTGTTGATTTTCAACAAAATGATACAAAGAGACCTATTTAGTTTAGCAATTGGACACCTGTGAAAAAGATATTTAGAAAGCAAAATAACTTCTGAGGCATTATGGGAATGTTTTGAAAACTGCGTGAAAGACAGTAACACTGAATCTTAATTTTTAACTACTGGTATCTGAAGAGATAATGACTAACTTGCATAGCTGGATGGCTTACTGAGAAGGAGGAATCTTAGATTTTCATGTAATTAAACTATGGAACATTTGTAGCCTTAGTCAATGTCAGCTGAGACCTCTTGAAACAACTTTTAATTAAAACACAAGATTTAATGTTAAAAAGTGAATGTGTTCTTTTCACAGCATTGTAATTACACTAGGAGGTAATGCCATTTGGTGACACATTGCAGTGCAGAAGAGCCAGATGATCAGACCCTTACGGGTCCATTACATGATGGTCAATTCAGATGCTTCAATAACTTTGTCATTTATGTTTATTCATGAGATGCATAGACCCACATCTTCCTAAGGTTTCTTTCTAGAAAGACATCTGTACTCTTCCATTTGCTTTCTAGTCAACTTCAGCAAATGTAGTATTAATCACTGATGAGTTCTCTGTTTGGATGAACATATGCAGAGGAGAGAAAAGGGAAGAGAAATAAAGCCACTGATCGTCATTCAGGTTCCTACTCCAGTCTTGCACTTCTTTTCTGTGCACAGAATTACATTGATATGATGCAAACAGGTGTAAGTTAAGACATTTAACTATGTGAATGAAGTTGTCTAACTATGTCATTACACTCCCTAGAATCTCACATGGTAAAAACAAAAAATAGTATCTACAATTATTTGTACGTTGGCATTACCAACTCTGCTTATCACTGAAATGAATTATACAGAGGGCAAGGTAGAACAACGGATGTGTACGTTGTTCACTAAGTCTCAGGGAGTCCAAATTTAGATGTGTAAATTTTGTGTTTTGTCACAAAAAAAATAGTATCCATCACAACATCTCATGATGGTCATGGTAGGGCTCATGGAAGAGCAGGATAAATACATTCCTGAAGCTTGTCCAGAATGTGGGAGGTCAATATATTAGGCCAGAATTACCACACTTAAATATAAGGACCTTAAGGTCCCTCATTTAGGACAGAAACGCCATCTTCAGTCCCAGATAGAGTGAGTCATTTGCTGAGGTTGCTTATGCTTGTGTTCACACAGGAATGTCGGTTCAGGTCAGGCATATATTGCTGTAATGACTTTCCCAGTTGACTAGTCTTACCGCCCTTGTGTCATTCTTACAGCTCGGGGACCAGATTCCTTTCAGGTAGAAACTGAGCCAGAAGATGCTCTCCAGAGAGACTCCTAATGATTCCCAGCTCCTAATGGGCCTGTAGCTTGCAGAACCAGACCAGAGGTAATCTGAACTACATCCCCAAAATGCAGGTAGTCTGTATTTTTGTGTCTCAGTAAGAAGTCTTTTGTTCTCTAGATCTGCTCTTGGTATTGTGTACTACTTGCTGGCATAGGTATATCCCCTCCTGTGTCTGTGGACTGAGTAAGAAAGCAGTTTTCTAAAGAGAAATAAAGTAACTATAGGGACTAGTTTCCTAATTTAAATTTCATAATGAAGTACTTACAGTCATGTGGTTCATATGTCACATTTTGAAGGACTCTGTAGAGTGTTTTAGTGACACACCCAAATCAGAAAGGCCCTTGACTGTGTCTGGAAGCCAGTTTCTGTTGCCTGTTACATTAACGAGGGAGTGTATTTTGAGCCTGACACCTATTCTGGCAAATATTCCACATCCCTTATGTTACTGAGCTAGTTAGAATATGTTTGGATTGCCTGGGGAAGCTAAATATTGCTTCTGCAGTACTAATATGGACCAATTTCAGATTGGTATCTTCACCAGAGAAACTGCAAATTAGAGAACAGTTCTTACCTTTTCACCCTTTAAATAGGGCCAATTACACTGATGCAAAATGATCTTTTGTTAGAATGTCCATAAATACAATCTAAAAACAAAACAAAACACAAAATATTGACCTCTGTTGCTTGATCATTAGGTTAAATCTTTTCTCCAGGGCCAATATACTAGCAATTCTGATATATTATTAAAATTAAATATTAGATTTATTTTCATGGGGTTTTATTCTCTTTGAAATACATAACCCTTTTAATAATGTATTATGTGCTTAGTCCCTATTTGTGCAGTAAGACTTGTGAAAATGACACCTTTGGAGCATACACAGGTGCAAATATATTTCACTACCACCCTTAAAATAAACATAACCCTGACTTCTTCTGAAGAAACCTTTCAATTATGCATTACTTTTTATCTCATTATTTGTTTAAACATTCGCAGTTTTTGCAGAGCTGACATTGAACCAGCAGTTTATGTTTCTGTGTCCCGAAGGCATTGGTAATTCCAAAACACTTGGGAGATTTATGAACTGCAGGAGACAAGTTTTCTGAGTATCCTTCGAAGACCACATGAATTTATTAGCATGCCATTGTAACTTTCTAAAAATTAAGGACAAAATAATAAGTTTTCTCATCCATCTACTAAGACAGAAATTGCATTTTCATCATCTCTTGTAATACATTTTATGTCATATTCTTTTTATTGATCATAGACTAGAATTACACGGGAGGTTTGTTAGCAGGATTTATGAAATATTCAAATAAGATATCATAATCTGTTATAAAAATCTGTTCCCATTGCTTTCTTTGATTTACTCTTTTTTATGTATGCATCCTACTGTTGCTGGGCCCAATCCTCAGCTGATAAAAAGCTGTCAATCAGCCAAAACAATGCAATATAAAGTAATAGTATTTTTTAATGTACTGATGACCCAATCCCATTTTCTACCGTTCTGAAAATTTTGTCTCATGTGCATACCTGTTCCACCTGCTAGCTAAGAAGAGGTATCTTCTCCATTAGGTCCATTAACATGGAGCACTGACGCTTTGTCTCTGTCATCTGTGAACTACATTGCAGAGAGACAGTCTCATGGAAAACCAAAACAATTGATTATTCTGATAATACTTTAAGAGTATTTTGGGATGATGTAAATCTGTGATCATACCATGCCATGCACATCATCCTGGTCACAAGTATGTCTAAATGACATTTTAATTATTTGGGTCAAATATATTTGATTTATTTTCTGAATGAAGGACCAGAAAGATAGATACAGTATCAAGAGTAGTTTATGTTAAATTAATTATTTTAGTATGTTCTTTAATAACTGATTAGGAAATAAACAACAAGGTGAAGCCTGGCTCTCTGAAAATAATAAATTTTTCCATTTATTTAACGTTTTATTCTCAGATTAAAACTGTTAAGAGTACTTGTTGCTGGAGTTTTCTAGGAAGTTGATGACCAAATTTCCAGAGAAATTTCGAATTTTCTCTCCTTATCTTTCATGTCATTTTTGTCATTGTCAGGTGTACATTTACACTATGCATCTGTTTTCATCATCAGCTTTGTGTGGACTTTACATTTGACCCTGCAGTAAAACTTATTATACTGCGATTCCTTAAAAACAAGCCCATTTAATGAATTTATTGCAAGGCTGACCAGAACAGGAAAAGCTCTTCAAATATATGAAATAACTGCAAAGAAAACGCAAGAAATTACATAGCACATAATATATTGCTTTTCATAGTAAAATTTACAGCAGAATACAAGTTCTTTTAAGGTTTGGTTATAAGAAAATTATCAAAGACAGCAAGAACAGTTAATAATCCAGTTCTTGAAAATTAATGGGGCTTAGTTGCATAAATCTACTTTGCATTGTCAAGAACTTCTTCAACATGGCCTATTTTGCAGTTTTCCACATTTGTCAGTTTTCAGTTTCAGTTACCATGTTGCATTTTTTCCCAAATTTGTTTATAGAAAAAGTTTATTTGTGATCATGTGTTTTCATTTTTTTTAAAACTTACTTTTTTTCCCATTATTGCTTTTTCCTGAAGGCAAGAAATATCGAAAAGAGAAAATTAAACAAACCAAATAAATAACATAGACAATAATATTTTTTGGTAACAATTTATTTTAAGTAATATTGGTGATTTGGGGAGGGCTTTCTTGATTTTCTGAATAGAATCATAGAATCATAGAAACTTTCGGTTTGAAGGGGCCTTTAAAGGTCATCTAGTCCAACCCCCCTGCAATGAGCAGGGACATCTGCAACCAGACCAGGTTGCTCAGAACCCCATCCAACCTGACTTGGAATGTGTCCAGGGATGGGGCAGCTACCACCTCTTGGGGCAACCTGTGCCAGAGTGTCACCAGCCTAATTGTCAAAAATTTCTTCCTTATATCTAGGCAAAATGTGCCCTTTTTTCGTTTAAAAACATTACCCCTTTTCCTATCGCTACAGGCTTTGCTGAAAAGTCTGTCCCCATCTTTCTTAT
>NW_010542468.1:31878-38285 GCF_000687285.1 Phaethon lepturus | reverse complement strand
TTGAGGTGCTTGAGCGTGTCCAGAGAAGGGCTCCCTGCAGCTGGGAGGGGGCATGGCCAGGACAGCTGACCCAGACTGGCCAAAAGGATATTCCCTACCATATCACGTCATGCTCTGTATATAAACTAGAGTTAGCCAGGAGGTGGGGATCACTCTTCAGGAACAGGCTATAGATCATCGGGTGATGAGCAATCATTGCATTGTGCATCACTTGTTTTTGTATATGCTATTATTGTTGTTGTTGTTGTTGTTGTTATTTCCTCTTTCTTCACTGTCCTATTAAACTATTTTTATCTCAGCCCATGTTTTTTTTCCCAATTCTCTCCCCCATCCCACCTGGGGCAGGGAGACAAGCGAGCGGCTGCATGGTGCTCAGTTGCTGGCTGGGGCTAAACCACGACACTGATATTTGAAAATGATACTACAGTTAAGCACAAAAAACCCCACACATATATATGTAAGAAAGCTATTACACATCAAGCATTTGAGAGGGTTTAGGAATACAGCAGTTAGACTACAAGGTGATACTGCTGGATAATTAGTAACATAAATTACATAGAAATTTCAGCAAGATGGACTGAAAAGTTTCAATTTTTGTTTACATTTCTGATGTCTGTGAGTTTCATGGTTTTTAAATGTTGAGGCTCTTTAAAAGAAAAAAAATATTTTCAGTTCTTCAAATTTCCATTACAATATAATCTGTAAGAAAATAAACAAGATTAAATAAATATTCCTGGGTATTCTTTTCTTCTTGAGGAACATAATTTTGGTCAATAATATGTATTTATTTAACATTCAGGACGAGATTTCTCTCATTTCAAGTTTAAATCACACACTTGATAGATGGGCTTCTGTTGCTTGTCTACATAGGTTGCTGTTTAATAATATTTTATGTAAGTTAAAGATACCTATGACATAGCATAATTTAGAAAGCCATAGTCTGCTCTGCTCTGTATTAAAAATAAAATTAACATCAGGTTTTTTTCAAAGCATCAAAAATAACAGAATGTATAATATTAAAATATTCTGATATATCTTAAGCCACTGCTGATAGAATCATGCTGCTGGCATATTTAAAATGAGCCATCAATCACACATGGAGACAATAACAAGCACTTTGCTGACAGTTTTCTGACCCAGATAACCTTAAAATGAAATATTAGCATACACAGTGGAAAAAATAGCATGATCTGATCATTACATGTATTACCATGACATCTAATATATTGGCTAATGTGTAGTAATAACATATGTATGAACATGTTTTTATTCTTTGTATAACTAATGAAATGTTAAGGGTTTGGGGTTTTTGTTTGCTTGTTTGTTTGTCTTTTCTCAAAAAATATTTCATTTTACTTAATTCTTATGGCTTTAGACTTATTTTTGAGATATCTAGTCAAAAATGGTTTAACTGATAGAGATTGAGTTGTGCTTAAATAGACATTGAACACTGTAATCCTGTTGTTTCTATGTTAGGATGAACACAAAGGCTATTTATGATCCGTTAGAGTCTTGGAACATTACCTTTTTCTTCACTGAATGGAGGAAAGCAAGGTGTTCATAATAGAATTTAACATCTTCCACTTCAAATGTCAGAGTACCGCACACAGGGCTTAATATTTCTGGGTTCTACAGCCTAATAAAAAGGAAGTCTTTTTCATATTCATGTCCATAGAAAGCATACAGGAGTCCTTTGATACGTAGGCAACAAAGATGAATCAAAGAAATGGACATAACAATGACAGCTTCAGCTTGACAATAAATTTCTCTGTGAGATGTAAATCTGGAGCAGTTTATTTACTTGTCAAAATGAACAATTTCACATTTTATCAAACCGTGTATGGAACCTTGTAGGAAATGAGACTACCATTTAACCGATTCATAAATTCTTTCAAAATAAATCTTACAAAGATTAATTAAAGCAGGAGAAATAAGATTTTTTCAAACTTTAAACTAATGAGAGACATATTCCATTATTGCATAGAAACAACACTGAGATTGCAGATAATGTAAGTATTGCTTAAAAACTATATAAATTCTTTATTTCAGATATCAACAAAGATGATAACTTTAAACACAGGGCAAAAGTAACATGGCTAATGGAAATGGAAGTATACTTATGGAACTGCATCACTTTTGACTGTAGTTCAGAGAGTGAAGCTTAATCTCCTTCCAATAACATTAAAATAGATGTAGTACAAAACTACTGAGACTTTTAGCAGGAGATCATAATAAATCTATTGATTTAGGTATGGTATAATTACAATGGAGAATTAACAATGTGGTGAACTCCTACAGAATCTGTCTCGGGACTGATCATATTAATATTAAAATTTTGGTTAGCTTTCTTGATGCAAGAACTGTGATAAAGTACTTAATTTACAACATGAAACTAGAAGAACATGAGCAAGACATGAGAGAATTGGAATATTATTCATGAAGGAGTGGATAATCTTTAGGGATGAAAAAGGAAGAATGAGATGAAATTCAGTGGAACAATGCCTAGTAATTTACTTAATGTTAATAAGAAACCTGGGACTCGTTGGATAGAAGCACAAGACCAGGATATATTAGCTTATAATAAGGTGGTTGTAAACTACCATCCTGATGAAGATATGAAAATAAACAAATGTAGTGTTAGGATACAGCAAACACAATATAGACATGTTAATATTATTGTCAATGTACAAAGCATTGATTACAACTGATCTGTGTAGTATGGACTGCTGTTTAACCAATATTTGAGAAACGTGAATTTGAGCTGGAATAAATGCAGAAAAAACATGTTAAAAAGAGCAAGATAGAGATAAGTTTTCACAGAAGAAGAAAAAAGACATCTGGGACATTTCTTCTGTAGAAGGTAAAGTTAGAAAGGTTTTTTTTTTTCTGTAATTAAACTAGTTATGCAAATAGAACAGGAAATTATTTAAGCTAAAGGAAAATGAAGACAACAAAATAATGTAAACCAACAGTGAATAAACTCAAGGTTGCCTATAAGAAAATAACAGAAGTATGAAATGAAGCACAGAATTACAAAAGCCAGTGTCAAATCTGCTAGTGAGGGAGGGAACTGGTTATCCTTCTTGCCAGAATTCACATCTGCTACACAAGACCAGAAATTTCACAGAGACTAGCAGAGCATAGATGGTCTCAAGGTGGACACATTTGCTTTGTGAGTGGGGTTGGACTTGCCAGTATTTTACCTCCAACTAAAACCCTGAAATTAACACTGATGGCTTTCTCCTGACCTATACAAAATGAACTGATTCATCATAATCCAGTTCTCAGGGGAGAGTTGTTCACCACATTCAAAATTAGAACCATCAACACAATCACACTTTTATGCTTTTACTGGCAACCTACAGAAAACATTAAATGACTTGATATCATGCAGCTAGAAGACTCTTTTATCCTAGTAGCAGATCACTGCAATCCAGGGTGAAACATATTTGCAACAATAATCTTGCACTGCATTTTCCCTTGTTGTTTTCTTTCATGGATTTAAACAAATAAATAAAAAAATAAGTCTTCAATTCTGCCATTCAGACACTTTCACTCAGGGACTGAAAAATAAGTCATGCCTTGCAAAAGACAGTTGTATAGGCACTGAGCTGATCATAGAATTTTCCAAGGGGACTACTGCATCACCAAAGGAAATATTTTTTTATTTTATTTGTTTATCGTCTGTTTTACTGACAAATATAAAACAGAAGGGTGGGAAAAAAGCACACTCAACAGTCATATTATGAAACTAGTATTTTTAGGGATTTATTTTAGCAAAGGGATAAGATACTGTTATACCTAGTATGCTTTATAAATGGCAACATCCTGCATGAATATATAGATATGTAGGATATTGTTCATATTTGTTAAGTAGACATAAGTAACATAGAAATATCTAATACTGATGTAATGTGTTCGGATGTATTTTAAATTCTCATTATATTAAATTATTGAAAACATTTGATAACATGGATAACTATGAAGCTTGTGTCTTGGCTGAAATTACTCAGAAGGGCTCAGAACAATAAAATCTAGGGGTTTTGTTCATATTTAATATGCTATATATGAGTGGAAGTTAGCTATTATTGCAAGATGTGATATCATAATTAATTACATGGACAGAACTCACAGATTTAAAAAACCCACTGTGTTTCACCATATTTTCTTGCAATTTTTGCAAGAAAAACAAGACAAGAAGAATATTTCATTAAACATAATCAGACCGCTAGACTTGCAGTTATCACATACTGCCCATGATATCCAGTTACCTAAGAATTTGTTGCACCACCTCATTTTTATTCTACCACTATCATAAATCATGCATGTAAAATTTAACAACATGTGTAAACATAAATGCAGCATTGCTTAATGTCTTTTTTCTTGTTACAGTGTTCAGCATGAGTGTTAAAAAAATCTATCTCCAATTCAGCTTTATTTTTGGGAGGTGGGGATGGGATAAACTTTAAAAAAAAAAAGAAACAACAGTTATTTTCGAGGTTGTGGAAGTTTTACTTTTAATCATAAAACTCAAGGAAAAGCAAGAGTAGTATTCTGTTTCCACTACTTATGTACTGGAACATATGATCACAGAATCATAGAATAGTTTGGGTTGGAAGGGACTCGTTAAGGTCATACAGCACACCCACCTAGAAATGAGCAGGGACATCTTCAACACAATCAGGTTGCTCACAGTCCCATCCAACTTGACCTTGAATGTTTCCAGGGATGGGGCATCTACCACCTTTTTGGACAATGTGGTCCAGTGGTCCACCACTCTCATTGTGAAAAATTTCTTCCTTAGATCTAATCTGAATATACCCTCTTCTAGTTTAAAACCATTACCCCTTGTTCCACCACAACAGGCCCTGCTAAAAAGTCTGTCCCCATCTTTCTCATAGGCCCCCTTAAAGTCCTGGAAAGTTGCAATAAGTTGTCCCCAGAGACTTCTCTTCTCTAGACTGAACAACCCCAACTCTCTCAGCCTATCCTTACAGGAGAGCTGTTCCATGCCCTGGATCATTTCTGTGGCCCTCCTCTGGACCTGCTCCAACAGGTCCACGTCTTTCCCATGCTGAGGGCTCCAGAGCTGGACACTGGACTCCAGGTGGGGTCTCAGCAGAACGCAGTAGAGGGGTACAATTCCCTCTCTTGACCTGCTGGCCATGCTTCTCTGGATGCAGCCCAGGATACGGTTGGCCTTCTGGGCTGTGAGTGCCCATTGCCAGCTCCTGTCCAACTTCTGATTCACCAGTACCCTTAAGTCCTTCTCGGCAGGGCTGCTGTTGATCCCTTCATCCCCCAGCCTGTTGATACTGGGGGTTGCCCCAACCCAAGTGCAGGCAACTTGTCCTTGTTCATCTTCATGAGGTTCACATGGCCCCATTCCTTGATCTTGTCCAGGTCCCTCTGGATGGTGTCCCGTCCCTCAGGCATGTCAACCACACCACTTAGACTGGCGTCATCTGCAAACTGCTGAGGGTGCACTTGATCCCACTGTCTTATGTCTCTATGGAGATATTAAACAGTACTGGTCCCAATACGGGCCCCTGAGGGACATCACTCATCAACCATCTCTATCTGGACATTCAGCCATTGACTACTACCCTCCCTATGCAAACATCTAACCAATTCCTCATCCACCCAAGAGTCCACCCTTCAAATCCATATCTCTCCAATGTAGAGCGAAGGATGTCCTGGGGGACCACGTCAAAGGCCTTACAGAAATCCAGATAGATGACATCTGTATCTCTTCCCTTGTCCACTGGCTGACAGGTGAGGAGTTCCCAGGGTCTTCCTTGCTAACTTTTTTAAAAATGAGTGCAATGTTTCCCTTTTTCCAGTCTCCAGGGACTTCACCTGAATGTCTTGACATTTCCAAAATCATGGAAATTAGCTTGGCAACTACATCAGCCAATTCCCTCAGGACTCTGGGATGCATCTTCTCAAGTCCATCAAGATGTATATATTCCTGTTCCTCAGGTGGTCTTGAACCTGATCTGCTCTTACAGTGGGAGGGACTTTGCTCCTCCAGTCCCTATCTTGTAGTCAATCCCCTGAAGAGGTCTGGGAAGAGAGATTGCTAGTGAAGACTGAAGCAAAGGATTCTTTGAATACCTCAGCCTTCTCCTTGTTTGATGTTACCAGTTTGCCTGTCTTGGTCATCAAGGCGGGTATGCTTTCCTGGTCCTTCCTTTTCCGGCTGACATACCTGTAGAAATCCTTCTTATTATTCTTTGCATCCTTTGACGTGTTCAGTTCCAGCCACGCCTTGGCCCTCCTGACCCCATCCCTACACAACCAGGCAGCATCCCTGAGCTCATCCCAGGATACCTGTCCCTGCTTCCACTGCCTGTGCATTTTCTTCTTGCCCTTTAGCTTGACCAGCAGGTCTGCACTCAGCCCTG
>NW_010542468.1:29319-31854 GCF_000687285.1 Phaethon lepturus | reverse complement strand
CCTCTTGCCTTCCTTTCCTGATTTCTTACACCTGGGGACTGAGAGCTCTTGTGCTTTATGGAAAGTGTCCTTAAAGATCTACCAGCTCTATTTTGGTCCCTTGTACGTGAGGGCAGTTTCCCAGGGGGTCCTATTGACTAACTCCTTGAAGAGGTGAAAATTTGCTTTTCTAAAACTCAGGGTCCTGATTTTACTCTTCGACTGTCCCATAATCCTCAGGTCTGCAAACTCTGCGAGCATTACCACTGCATCCCAGGCTGCCTCAAATCCTGCCAGTATTTGACAGTGAGCAAATCAGCTCACTTGCATTCATGACCATCAGGTGCAATATTGCATCCCCTCTGCTAGGGTTGTCTGTTTACCTGGCATAGGATCACAGAATCACAGAATCACAGAAACACTAGGTTGGAAAGGACCTTCAAGATCATCAAGTCCAACCATTAATCCAGCGCCACCATGTCCCCTAGACCATGTCCTGAAGCGCCACATCCACACGTTTCTTGAACACTTCCAGAGATGGCGACTCCACCACCTCCCTGGGCAGCCTGTTCCAATGCCTGACCACCCTCTCAGTGAAGAAATTTTTCCTAATATCCAATCTAACCCTCCCCTGGCGCAACTTGAAGCCATTTCCTCTTGTCCTATCGCTAGTTACTTGGGAGAAGAGGCCAACACCCTCGTCGCCACAACCCCCTTTCAGGTAGTTGTATAGAGCGATAAGGTCTCCCCTCAGCCTCCTCTTCTCCAGACTAAACAACCCCAGTTCCCTCAGCCGCTCCTCATAAGACTTGTGATGTGACAGAAGAAATAAAACTAGACCTTTTGTCATTGTGAACTTATCATCAATGTAGGAAGTATGTCCTTTTTTCAGATTTCAGAAGAGAAGTGTAGAAGAGCCCTGCACCATTCTGCTTAAATATCAATGAAATAGAGTAACAGTGTCAAACATGGCATGTATGGAACTGTTTCTGAAGATAAACAACACAAATGCCTTTGGCAGATATGTCAAAGAACATTTCCATCCACACCTTGGTTGTGAAGTTTTGTTCAATAAGAGTTTTATCATCATCTCTACACAATAAAATTTCCACATTTTATATTCTGCCACAGTGAAAAAAATTAAAATTAATTCTAAAAGACTCTTACCTGGTTTTGGTGTAACAAAATATGTATTTCTATTTTCAACAAGATTCTTTCACATTCTTTGAAAATTAAGGTATCTTATAAAAAGAAATTAAAAAAAAAATTATTGAGAGTAGACTTTGGTAATCAATTCCCAGGCAAAAAAGAGGATCCAAGGCACCGGCACATCTTGTTCCACATTTAAATTCTGGAGAAAGAGGTAAACCAAGATCAGAACATGACTTCAGGAATCATCCTTATGCATTCTTTCCTGAAAAGCAATTACTAGAACAATCCAGAAACTTTAAAATTTCACTATGGTTTAAGTAATTTACTGCATGATCCCAGAAAAAAAGAGGTGCACAAAGGAGGTTTAACTTTATTTCTCTCCCTACTTTATCTGAATCAGTCCAACACATGGGTAGTCGATAAAAATTATAAGCTTCCAAATATAATGGTTTTATTGTTTATTCACAATAATGTCATTAATAAAAGTTTAAGAATTTCCAAATACAGCTTGTCATTTGCCAAATATATTTTATTCTGCACACCTAATTTATGGTCTTGACAAAGAAGAGTCACTTTAGATAGCGCCATTTACCTAAATTCTTTAGTTAAAGTGCTGGATGTATGTCATATTTGATAAATGAATGGAGAACTGCAGACTACAGAGGCATTACTGAAGTATAGCAAGTTCAGATTAATGGTACATGATGGAGCCCCTGAAGACTTGTGTTGATTTACCTAGATACTATTATTTATGAGCAAGCTAATAACGACAGCAGTATAGTCACAGAATCATTAAGGTTGGAAAGGACCTTCAAGATCAAGTCCAACCGTTAACCCAACACCACCATGGCCCCTAAACCATGTCCCGAAGCGCCATGTCTACACGGTTTTTGAACACTTCCAGAAATGGTGACTCCACCACCTCCCTGGGCAGCCTGTGCCGACGATTGACCACTCTCTTCGTAAAGAAAGTTTTCCTAATATCTAATCTAAACCTCCCCTGGTACAACTTGAGGCCATTTCCTCTCATCCTATCGCTGGTTACTTGAGAAAGGGACCAATACCCACCTTGCCATAACCACCCTTTCAGGTAGTTGCAGAGAGCGATAAGGTCTCCCCTCAACTTCCTCTTCTCCAGATTAAACAACCCCAGTTCCCTCAGCTGCTCCTCATAAGACTTATGCTCTAGACTCTTCACAAGCTTCATTGGCCTTCTCTGGACATGCTCCAGCACCTCAACGTCCTTCTCATAGTGAGGGGCCCAAAACTGAACACAGTATTCAAGGTGTGGTCTCACCAGTGCCGTGTACAGGGGTACAATCACTTCCCTACTCCTGCTGGCCACACTATTTCTGATACAGGCCAGGATGCCATTGGCCTTCTTGGCCACCTGGGCACACCGCT
>NW_010542468.1:0-28859 GCF_000687285.1 Phaethon lepturus | reverse complement strand
GACGCTGTTGGCCGCCTTGGTCATCTGGGCTCACTGCTGGCTTATGTTCAGCTGGCTGTCAACCAGCACCCCCAGGTCCTTTTCTGCTGGAGAGCTGCCACTCCTGCCTAAGTCTGTAGCATTGCATGACGTTGTTGTGACCCAAGTGTAGGGGCCTTATTAAACCTCATACAGTTGACCTCGGTCCATTGATGCAGCCTGTCCAGATCCCTCTGCAGAGCCTTCCTACCCTCCAGCACATCAACACTCCCACCCAACTTGGTGTCATCTGCAAACTCACTGAGGGAGCACTCGATCCCCTTATCCAGGTAATCAATAAAGGTATTGAACAAGACTGGCCCCAGAACTGAGCCCTGAGGAACACCACTTGTGACTGGACGCCAGCCGGATTTAACGCCATTCACCACAGCTCTTTGGGCTCAGCCATCCAGCCAGTTCCTCACCCAGCAAAGAGTAAACCTGTCTAAGCCACGAGCCGCCAGTTTCTCCAGGAGAATGCTGTGGGAGACGCTGTCAAAGGCTTTACTAAAGTCCAGGTAGACAACGTCCACAGCCTTTCCCTCATCCACTAGGTGGGTCACCTGGTCATAGGAGGAGAGTAGGTTAGTCAAGCAGGACCTGCCTTTCATGAACCCATGATGGCTATTTCTTTGTCTGTGGTACTGTCTTTTTAATACATTATGTCTGTTGGTGCAATTTAACATTAAATGCCTCCATAAAAGCTTGAAACTGCTTTGAAAGGGATTCATTTTGACACCTTACTTTTAGGTGGGTTAATTAGGCGAAAATAATTTTTCCTCTCCTCCCTCCAAAGGACGTTCCTTGTGTGTCACTGTAAATTAAATTTGAATTCAACTGGGAACTGCTAGATTTTGTTTGGATTCCTTTGTCGTGTGTCATTTAGCATATTTCACCTATAGGGCAAAAGATGTAATGATATTTTCTCCATTATAGAGCTCTTTTTTGTTTGTTTACTTTCCTGAATGAGTTGTTATTATATGCATAAAGACGATGTGTAGTTTAAGGTAGTAAATTTTCATGTGACACAAAAAGGAAACAGTTTTCTGCAGTAATTAAAATAAAGGTCTACCAGAAGATTTTATGAGATTTGAAATTTTAGAAAACTTCCAAAAAGAGGTTTAAGATGAGGCAAAATAAAAACAATACAAAACAAAACAAAACCCAAACCAACCTTGACAATAACAAGCATTTATCTTTTGAATCAGTTTGAATTGTTAACTATCATGCTCTAGGTAATTCATTCCTCCTCAGAAATTCTCATCTGGAATAACCCTTGCTAGCTAATATCCACTAAAGTGCCAAAGCTTTCTGCTTGCCTAAGGCTAGGCAAGTAATTGTTCAGAATACATACGTAGAGTACTCACTGAAAAAATAGCTTCTTTCCCATTTTGGCCCCAAGAAAACCGATGAACCACAGCATGATGATGGAAAATCACACTAGCTGGAGAGTAAATTTGAAGCTTGATAGATATTCCTTCTAAACCCAGATGGTCATCACATGTATTTAGATGAAACGTCCTGACAAAAATATGATTATTCAAGTCATTCAGTACATTAGGTATTTGCACTCTAAAATCAAATTGCTAGAGAGAGGAAAAGTGGAAAAAAGCTAGTTTTCTATAGAAAACCTTCAGGATATTCTCAATTCAAAACCAAATGGTTTATTTTCTTTAGTCAAAGAAGAATTATGGTAACACTTTCTGTTCTCTTTGATGAGATCAAGATATTTAATGTAAAAGGAGGTGGTTTCAATGTTCTTCTCCAAGTACAATCTCAGAAGAGAAGGACTTGCATAGTACTAACAGGAAACAGGATTTGGGAACATGAAAAGAACACAGTATAATATTTATACTTGGTATTGCAATAGCACATGACTTCTACAGAAGAATAAAGTAGAAAAATGTCCTATATAGGAAAAAAAAAAGATTGATCTCTTTTGCATTTCTTTCTAACAGATTAAAAAAGGATGTCTGTATTTGTAATAATAAAAAGAAAAATCTCCTTAGAGAGAAGATTTAAACCCTCATACATCCTAGGAAACACAAATATTTGTCTCTATTGCAAGATTTCAATGTTAGAAGAGACCATTACTTACCTGGCAAAGTATGAGATTTTGACAGAAGAACACAAATTGCATATTTATAATTGCAACAGCCAAGTCTACTTCTGAGCACTACAAAGATCTCTGACGTATTCTGGAATTAGACAATCCTCAGTACAAGGAAAGCAGCTGAGACTAATACTTTGACATGGGGAGATATCTCAACATGAATGTTTTACAGCAGATTTATGTATGTGCACATATGTGTTTGTGTGTGTATGTATATGTGTGGGTATCCTGGGATGCATTAGGAGGAGTGTTGCCAGCAGGTTGAGGGAGGTGATCTTTTCCCTCTACTCATCACTGGTGAGGCCACATTTGAAGTAGTGTGCCCAGTTCTTGGCTCTCCAGAACAAAAGAGAACATACTGGAGAGAGTCCAAGGGCCATGAAGATGATTAAGGAACTGGAACATCTTTCACAGGAGGAATGACTGAGAGAGTTGGGACTGTTCAGCCTGGAGAAAAGATAGCTCAAGGAAGATCTTATCAATGTATATGAATACCTGAGGGAAGACTGCAAAGAAGACAAAGCCATGTTCATTTGTAGTGTCAGCACTAGAGGCAATGGGCACAAACTGAAATACCGGAGATTCCATCTGCACATAAGGAAACACTTTTACTGTGAGGGTGACTGAGCACTGGCACAGATTACCTAGGGAGTTTGTGGAGTCTCCCTCCTTGGAGACATCCAGAAGCTGTCTGGATGTGTTCTTGAGTACCTGGCTCTAGGTGGGCCTTCTTGAGCAATGGGTTTGGACCATATGACCTCCAGAGGTCCATTCCAACCTCAGCAATCATATGATTCAATGATTTTATGTAGTTTATGAGATCAATATGGTATGAAACAAGAATAGTATAGGTTATCCATTATCAAGATAATGTTTACTAGAGATCAATATTTAGTTATTATTTGTTAGAAAGAGAAATAAAGGCCATTATCTTGTAAATGACCTTGTAAACTTCATCTATACATCACATCCCACACAGACTAAGTTACCCCATATTTCTGGGGATGGGTAACCAGAAGAATCACATGAAGGGCTACTGCACAGGCACATGAACATACAAAAACTCTGTAATGCATTTACTAACCTTGGGTTGTTTTTTTTTTAAAAAAAAGATAATCTACTTGATTTAGCTTCATTGTAAATGGGAGGTTTGAAGGACACAGTTATATAATAATTTTCATTACTCACCTCATGAACAGAATGAACACTCATCCTGAGCTGTCATATGCCCATATTTCTGACTCTGGATATAGCCATGGAAATCTCCACTGTGAGGTAATGTGCAAGAGTACTGTGTTTCCTATTCTCTTCCAATCTGTACTTCCTGTTCCTGTGTGTTGTCTCCTTAGGTGTCTTGCTAGCATGTGTTACCTTCATGCTTTGTGCAAAAGGTAACTAAAACTTGGAAGATTTTAGCAAGTGTTATAAAGTACTAGTGGGGATGGATCTCACTGTTTACAGAGGTACATCTGACTAAAGATATTGGAATGCTTACAAAAAACTAGGCTCCTGACTCCAGTACGAAGTTTAGAGCATTATGAACTTAATGCTCAAATTTTCTATTCAGGCAGTGAAAGGTCTAAAGAATCCATGAAAACTGATCAAGAAATCTTACATGACAAGTGGAGCTACCAAGCACTAGCCAAGACTGTACGCAAGAAGGGCAAGTGAAACCTCCATCACTCTCTACAGTTAAGACACTTGACTCCAGGCTTCATGTACGGTGCTGCCCAGCCCCTGGTTCTTCTGCAAGTATGTATCTAAGAAGTAGGGTGTGTGCCACTGAAGAATGAAGTGGAGGAGTTTTTGGTGGTCATTGGTTGCAGGGTTGTTTCAACATCTTTGTTAGACAGTAATTGCATGAAATAATATTTGGAGACAGATTGAAAGAGGTCTAACTCTTTCCAGGTATACTTTGAATGTGCTGAGTGGATTAGACACCTCTCAGAAATAAGAAAAAAAAAGAGTAGACAAACCTTGAAATTTGTTCAGGTTATAATGAAGCATATCAAGAACTAAGTATCTATATTTTTAAGCATTTCTGCAGACAATGCTTACTTTCAAGGGCTCAGAAAACCTCAGGTTAAATAAGAAAGCCATCAATGGGTATTTTACTTCTGGAGCAAGTGAAAATTTCGCTTTCTGTTCTTTCTGGTTAAACTTTTTAGAGAACATGTTGGATCTAAACCTCAGACATGGATGAAAAAACAACTGCTTGGAAACCTAAGTACATGTAGCATCAATTAATACCTTTAGGTCATTTTTTGGATCTGTCCTTCAGCAAGGCCCAGAATCCTTTTTCAAATCCTGAAGTGTACTACAATGATGACCCTTAAGCCAGGTCTGTTATAAAAAATACATCCAACAGAGATCAACAGATCTGCTTTACCATCAAAAACAACTTTGGATATTTAACCAAGGAACAGTCTATCTGAAGTCAGAATGTTCTTACAAGCAATAATGTGCTCTATTATCTTGTCAAAAATATTTTTTTATATATAAAAGCTCTCCTCCCCTGGCTTTTACTCAGTCCAATCCATTTTTTTTTTCCAGATTTCAAAATATTTGCAAGAGTTTTCTTAACCTTCTACATTGCTGGCTACTTCTAAGCCTGGAGAGCTTAGTGTCTGTAACCTAAGCTGTTTCCCTTGATGTTTGGCGTCTGAAAGCTCTGAGAATTCATGTTCTATTTGGAGTTTGGCTCATCCTTAAATCTCTCAGGAAAACCCTGGAGCTATCATTGCCAAAATTACTAAGCCTCTCACTGCAGATCAAAGTCCATGGCTTCTTATAAATATACAGAATCAGCCATAAATGTGGGGACATGCAATAAAGGTAAATGAAAACAACATTCTCATCAGATCCACTAATGTTTTTAACAGCAACAACATTGACAAAACGTCAATTTTACTAAGCAGCTACTGGGAAGCTTCTTGTTCACAGAATTGTTTTTTAATGAATTTGATCTAATTTTTATCAAAGGCATATTGTGAAACATGAAAGTTTCCATAAACTTAATATCTTGCCTTATGTCTCACTACAATCCTAAATGCTGAAGCCCTTGTGACATGACCTTTAGTTCTTGACATGGAAATTCCCTCCCTCTTCCTATCCCTTATGCACCACACACAAACACACATATACGCACACATACACTTCTGATGAAAATAAGCATAATAAAAAGTTTCCGGTCATCTGTTTAGCACCATTTAATATAATGCAAGAATAATAAAATGGAGCATAGCAACTTATTAAACAGAGACACCTGCACACACTGAAATAGATGGGTAAGATGAATTTAATACAACCATTTTGTCTCTTAGACAAAGAGATGCCTTTTCCTTCACTCTGTCTTCATCAGCTTTCAGTCTTTTTTAAATCACATGGCAAATCCCAGGGAAACTCTTCTGGTCTTCCAAAGCTAGGCTGTAGGTATCCCATTTATCACATGATCTTCCTTTCCTCATACTGATGTTCTTTTGTTCTTTCAAACTGCTTAACTCTCTTCCTTTAACTATGCTTAGACAATAAGCTGTTTGGGGACAGGCATTGTCATTAGCTGACTTTTGTCATTTACTTAGTGTTTAAGTCCTTAATATGAATAAGGCAATCACAGATATAAAACATTTCTTGCCTTTTAAAATCCTCACTGTAATGTATCTGAGAAGGAGTTGTTAATCCTCAGTGACCTCCATGATTATACATAACACATTTTTTACTGTATGGCAGGAGCTTATCATGGTCGTCTTTTCCAGATGAGTCTTGCTGCTTTGTGTCAGAAATGATACATCTCGGGAAATACTCATTATTTAAGAAAACCCTGTGAATAAATATTTTTTTTCTTAAAGTGGTGTAAATTAGGAGTAGCTCTACTGCAATGTTGTTACTTGAATAGGAAATTGTCAGATCTTTATATTCCTTTTACAGTTAGCAGACAGAGGCAGGCTTTAGAGGCACCTGAGTTAGACTTCTGTTCTGAATTACCCTTCAGCTGAACCTTTCCATTGGCTATATGTGAAGGCAGCCTGTGCTAACTTTATCTAAATTAAATACCTGCAGATCACATTGTGGGAAATCACTGAGAGTCAGTAGGGAGTAGTAGGGTTTGACTTGAGCAACATGCTTATCTTCAAAAGCAACCTAGACAAGTTGCATCTGCTCTCACAACTGACTATTGTTGAGTGATGTCTGAGGTGAGATGAAAGTCTCACAGTCCAATGTTGCTGCAGTAAGGCCACAAAGACCTCTGTACCTCTGCACCGAATTCTACCATGCCCCATACTGACTCATCGGGCCCCACCAACTCTCCAAAATTGACAGACTCTTGCTATGAGCCAATAGGCACAAGGTAATTGACTTAGTCCTGCCTCACCAAGAATAAAAACCTGACATTTAGAATCCTTCATTTTAAGGACAAGAACTCCAACTACCAGATGTGTTGACGGGCCTGTACCTCTCTCCTCCCCAAGCAGGGACACCTCTTTGGTAATATCTGTGCCTTCAACTACATCAGATGTTAACAAAAGCCCTGGACTATTGACTTGAGCTTGATTTTCTTGCAGTAAGTGTATGTATCAATGGCAATTCCAGATCTGTTGTATCTGTCACCTTAATAAATCCTTTATCTTCTCATCTTTGCGGAGCTATCTCAGTGAAAGTCCTTTACAACTTGACTTTGCTCTGACAGGCAATGTTGACCCTGCTAAGTGGCTAGACACATAATCCTTTAGACATAATCTGTTGACCAAGTCTGGGACTGAGAGTGGACCTAGCCACACCTAGATGCCTCTCTGAGAAGTTTAGAAAGCAAGTGGGACCTTTCTGAATGTCGTGACTCAACAGAGGGCTTCCCCAGACACGTTTCAGACTCTTACTCCTAATGTGACATATGGCTTGGCTGAATGCTGCAGCCCTTTCAAAGGATTTGATAAAAACCACTAAATAGAAACCTTTCCTATTGATTTTGTCAACAGAGAGTTTTTGTCTGAAAGATAACCAAAATGTGGTCAGGTAACTGGTTGAATACTTGAGCCATGAGGCATAACAAGGTAAAATCTATTAAATGACAACATTACACCACAGCATACAACCATGATGCAGAAATAAACATGTCTTGACAGTGTCAGAAACACTGTACATAATGCTGGTGGCAACTTTTTATTTGGAGGTAATAAATGTGATGTATTCAGAAGCTTAATTAAAGATAGCATATTGTCCTTCATAAAGGCAATATCCTCAGGGTGAACAGTGAAAGTCTGGCAAGATTCTCCTATCTTTAATAAACCTACAGTACACTCATAGTTCATCTTTTGTCTGTCTACATTCCTGTCCATCTTTCCAGTGGCATTGTGCCGGTAACAGATTTTTTTTTTTTTTTATTTCAGTGGAATAAATCTGCCAAGACAATGTGCATTTAGATGGTTAGTGTGCAAATTAGTTCAAAAGCTACCCCTCCATTCTGCAGAAGCTCCCTCCTCTGAGACTTCATTACCTCATTATTTCAAGTGCATCTCTTCTGGACAATATTTGATTTGCATGAGCCAAAAAAAATTACCTGAATAGAACAGAGACAAAAAGATGGATTTTACATATGCATGTGGCTGCCAGTAAAACAGAATGTATTCCACTGGGCACATGGGAAACCCATTAAGAACAGTTGTGATGTCAAAATACATGCAGCTCAAGAGTGCAGTCAGATCATCTTAGGTTTGCAACTGACAAACAGCAATATCAATGGAAATTGCCATATGAGGAACAGGAGCACACATACTTAACACATATGATGTGGGTTTAAACAAAACAAAACAAAAGAGTATAGTTTCCAAAAGCAAGTTTTTGGTTTTGTTTCATTTGGCATTGTTTGCTTGTTTGTTTTTTTTTAATATTTTAAAGTTTTAACAGTTTTATTGAAGAGTTTTTTCCTAAATCCATTTGAACTAAGAGTATTGTAACTGGGATTCAATTACATTTCTAGTTTATTAACAGCTTTATTTTTATTAAGTTGTTAATACATTAAGTAGACTAATAATATATTATTATCTACATATAAGCTGTGCCTCTTCTTATGCAGAACAAGTTTGACACATTAGTTATGTCTTACGATAGTTTGTTTAAATAATGCACAGAAAGTTTCCCGCCTTTCTTAAGAGTGCTAACTTGACATGATAACCTGGGTTTTCATAGTACTAGGACGGCATCCCCATAAAAGAGTTGTTTGCAAGAAAATACTACAAAATATTTAGTTAGGAGTAGACCTGTTAGCATGTTGATATCAACAGCTGAGCTCACCAAGTGATCTAACTGGTCATGTCAGACTGGAGGCAGCCTGGGTTGCAGTGATCATGTGCTGGTAGAGTTCGCAGCCTGAGTGATATGGGGCAGACAAAGAGTAAAGTCAGGACCCTGAGTTTTAGAAAAGCAGAAAAACTCTTCAAGGAGTTAGTCAATGGGTCCCCCTGGGAAACTGCCCTCACATACAAGGGACCAAAACAGAGCTGACAGATCTTTAAGGACACTTTCCCTAGAGCACAAGAACTCTCAGTCCCCAGGTGTAAGAAATCAGGAAAGGAAGGCAAGAGGCCAGCATGGCTGAGTGCAGACCTGCTGGTCAAGCTAAAGGGCAAGAAGAAAATGCACAGGCAGTGGAAGCAGGGACAGGTATCCTGGGATGAGCTCAGGGATGCTGCCTGGTTGTGTAGGGATGGGGTCAGGAGGGCCAAGGCATGGCTGGAACTGAACATGACAAGGGACACAAAGAATAATAAGAAGAGCTTTTACAGATATGTGAGCCGGAAAAGGAAGGTCCAGGAAAGCATACCTGCCTTGATGAACAAGACGGGCAGACTGGTAACAAAGGATTAGGAGAAGGGTCAGGTACTCAATGACTTCTTTGCCTCAGTCTTCACTGGTAGTCCCACACCTCTCCAGGGGATGGACTGCAAGACAGGGACTGGAGGATCAAAGTCTCTCCTGCTGTAAGAGAAGATCAGGTTCAAGATCACCTGAGGAACGTGAACGTACACAAGTCTATAGGGCCTTGATGAGATGCATCCCAGAGTCACGAGGGAATTGGTGGATATAGTTGCCAAGCTACTCTTCATGTTATTTCTGAAGTCCTGGCAGTCAGGTGAAGTCCCTGGAGACAGGGAAACATTGCACCCATTTTTAAAATGGTAGCAAGGAGAACCCTGGGAACTACCGGCCTGACCTCTGTGCTTGGGAAGATCATGGAACAGATCCTCCTAGAAGCTCTGCTAAGACACATGGAGGACAGGAAGGTGATTTGAGTCAGTCAGCATGGCTTCACCAAAGGCAAGTTCTGCCTGACCAACCTGATGGCCTTCTAGGGTGGAGTGACCACATCAGTGGACAAGGGAAGAGCTACCGATGTTGTCTTTCTGCACTTCTGTAAGGCCCTTCACAGTGTCCCCCACAACATCCTTCTCTCTACATTGGAGAAAGATGGATTTGATGCATGGACTGTTGGGTGGATGAAGAATTGGTTGGGTGGTCACAACCAGAGGGTAGTGGTCAAAGACTCAATATCAAGATAAAGATCAGTGTCACCCAGGGATCTTTACTGGGACCAGTATTGTTTGATACATTCATCAATTACATAGACAGTGGGCCAAATGCACCCTCAGCAAGTTTACAGATTACACCAAGCTGATGACACGCCTAAGGGACAGGATGCTATACAGAGGGACTGGGACAAGCTTGAGGAATGGACCCATGTGAACCTCATGAGGTTCAACAAGACCAAGTGCAGGGTCCTGTACCTGGGTTGGTGAAACCACCTATCAGTAGAGGCTGGGGGATGAAGGGATTGAGAGCAGCCCTGCCGAGAAGGACTTGGGGGTACTGGTGGTTGAAACGCTGGATATGAGCTGGCAATCAGTGCTTGTAGCCCAGAAAACCAGCCGTATCCTGGGCTACATCGAAAGAAGTGTGGCCAACAGGTTGAGGGAGGTGATTTTGCCCCCCTACTGTGACGCGGCAGTCTCGGACACGATGCATACGACCAATATGATCAGGTCAATGCCGTTTATTGTCTTGTCTGACTCCAATATATATCATAATTTTTGCTTAGTCACTGCGCACACACTCATGATTGGTTACAGCTTGTTACACACATTATTGCAATTGGCTATATACAAAATATCACGCGCTGTCCACGCGCTTCTCACATAGTCAGGATTCGCTGCTTGCAGGTGTTCCTGTATTCCTTGCTTCTTCTCAGTTGTTTACCACAGTTCCTTCTCCTCAAGGCCGAGCTGTGCAGATATCCAGCTGTTTACCAGTTTCTCAATGCCACAGCTCCTTCTCCTTAAGGTCGAGCCATGCAGAGTGATCCCAACACTACTGCATTCTGCTGAGACCCTACCTGGAGTCCTGTGTCCAACTCTGGAGCCCTCAGCACAGAAAAAACATGGACCTGTTGGAGTGGTCCAGAGGAGGGCCACAAAAATGATCCAAGACATGGAACATCTCTCCTGTGAGGACAGGCTGGGAGAGCTGGGGTTATTCAGCCTAGAGAAGAGAAGGCTCTGGGAACACTTTATAACAGCCTTCCAATATTTCGGGGGCTTATACAAATGATGGGGACAGACTTTTTAGCAGGACCTGTTGTGATAGAACAAGGGGTCATGGTTTGAAACTGAAAGAGGGCAGATTTAGACTAGATAGAAGGAGGAAATTTTTCACAGTGAGGGTGGTGAAATGCTGGAGCAGAAGTGGTAGATGCCCCATTCCCAGGAATAGTCAAGGTCAGGTTGAACAGGGCTCTGAGCAACCTGATCTAGTTAAAGATGTCTCTGCTCACTGCAGGGGGGTTGGACTAGATGACCTTTGAATGTCCCTTTAAACCCAAATATTCTATGATTCTATGATTCCAGGGAACAGAGGAGCTTCTTTTCCTGTATTTATTTTTCAGATCACCAGAGAGTTTTCAAACTTTAGGTTTCTTCATTCATAAAGTCTGACTGCACAGAAAATTTAAGGAGACTAATACCTTTTTTGAAAAGTACCATAAATAATATTCCAAAGAATAGCTAAAAAAGTGACCATTTAATTTCTGTCACGAATTTAAATGTACAAACAAAGACCTCTTGTTGACAGCTAAGCTCCAAATTTTTCTGTACACTGGGAAACTACAGTCAGAACAGATCTTTTTTAACAATTTTAACATTAACTGCTCATTATTATCACACGCTTGTGCCATATTACCAAACAGAGCTGCTCTTACAGAGGAATGGTTCATAGCATTCCCGTTTATGGTTGAAGCTAGCTGGATACTGCTCATGCACCTTGAGGAGTGCTAAGCAGAAGCCCAATGTTTAGAGAGTGAATAGCAGATGGCAAATGCAGTCATTCAAAGGATTTTTGTAGTATCACCCCATACTGCTATAGCTAACTTGGTAAGAAGATAACTACGAGTCCTGTTTTTGGCATCTCTTTTCCTCAGCTATTTCTCTTAGGTCACTCTAATTCAGGGCACAGCATGACCAGGTGTGGACCATGCCTCAGGCATTGAAAGAAACATTTAGTACTTGTTTAGCAAAGCCTTATGAAAATGGAAGACACTCGTTGCTAGTTTGGTTGTATTAGGTGGAAGGCATTGCCACATATATGGCACAGTATATATTCTGGCAGATTCCTGGGTATGGCCCTTTCACCTCGGGCTTTGGCTGCTGGGCTTAGGGTGAAGCGTTTGACCAGCTGGGTTCCAGGGCAGCTGGTAAGAGCTGCTATGAAGGAAAAGCTAGAAAAGGCCTCAGTGAGGGCCTGTTCTTCCTTCCCAGGGAAGCTGCTTTTAAGCTGAGGTTTTACTGTTGGTTTCCCCCCTAGATCTACAGCTCCTGCCAAGTTACAGCCTGGCTCCAGCCATGGTACCATCTGACCCTGATCCCCGTCCACACACTGACATCCTAGCCTCATTTCAGCCCCCTCCCCACAGCTCTGGCTGGCTATCCCAGGGCCATGTTTGACCTCCATTCCTCTCACCAGGCCTGATTAGGACCCCAACAGGCTGATGTCCTGGACTGACTTTGGCCTGTCCTGTTCCTAGGCAGGTGCCTGATGCCCAGGGCTGGGACTGCCTCTGTCTGCCACCCAGCCTTGCCTGCTCCCTGGCTGGAGTGGTGGGACTGACTGTGACTCCGTGTCCTGCTGATGCCTGTGGGCACCCCTGAGCAGTCATACTGCTTGGTCTATTTTTTAATTTTTTTTTTTCATTCCATGGATCTGTCTTTGTACTGGCTGACCAGCAACCTTTGAAAGGTACAAACTATTTATCAAATCACCCTTGCTGGTAACACAGATTAAGGACTGTAGTTCTGCTTTCTGACTTGAACTGGGCATAAGTTATAATCTTGTTACCTCTGTACTGGATCCCACAATAAAAGATTAATGAAAATGTTTTCCTGATGGAAGAATGTTTTAAGACTGCACTTGTCTGACTGTTAGTTTGTTCTAATGACTAATAGCCTATTGAATTGAAAATATATTCTTTATTTCTCAATTGAATTTGACTGGTTTAGTTTACTTCTCCAATGTATTTCAGGTACTTAGACATACATTGATGGATGCATAGCTATGGCATTTGGCATCCATTTGACCTCCCTCATGACCAGTGGTTGGACATCATTTAATTAAAATAAAACTGCATGTAGAAAGTGTGTTTTTCACGTTAAACAGTTCAAAAGCATTTCACTACTTCACATTAAGAAAGAACAAATATTTTTGTGACAAGTCACTTTATGTATGGAGAACCAAGAAGCAGAAAACAGCCATTTACGGATCAGGAAGAAAATAAAAGAGGAAGACATGGACAAGTTGAGTCACGGCTGATGCAAAACTTCGCCTATCCAAAGGCACCACAGACTCTCATGATGCCTATTGAGATTATGCTTCACCACAGAGCTTGGCAAAAACACAGACATCGGATCATGGGCAAAACAAAATCTGGTTATCAGAAAAAAAGAGCTGTGGAACTTTAAAAAAGACCAACTCTCTCAGGATATGAACTGTTTTGCCCAAATTAGTCCTGCTTCCAACATATGAATTTATGTATATCTATTGTATCAGAAATGAAGCACATGGGTCTCAAAATAAGGATGCAAAAACTCCCCTGATTTGCTGAAAATTGAGTTTATTATAATATACTAAGTTCTTGTGTGAATAAATATGGTACGAAGAATTATGTGGTGCGACTGGCCCAGAGGTCCCTTGCATCCTTGGCATAGACTACCTCAGGAGACGGTACGTCAAGGACCCAAAGCGATATTGATGGGCTTTTGGTGTAGCTACTGTGAATACAGAGAAGATCAAACAGCTATCAACCCTACCTGGCCTCTCGGAAGATCCCTTCATTGTGGGATTGCTGTGAATTGAAGAACAGCAGGTACCAGTTCCTCCCAGGACAGTGCACCAGCAGCAATATCGCACAAACTGAGGCTCCCTTGCTCCCATCCATGAGCTGATTCATCAACAGGAGAGCCAAGGAGTGATCAGCAAGACCCATTCACCTTTCAATAGCCCCATATGGCTTGTGTAAAAGTCTGACAGAGGGTGAAGGTTAACAGTAGACTATTGTGGCCTGAACAAAGTGACACAACCACTGAGTGTTGCTGTACCAGATATTTTAAAGCTCCAATATGAACTGGAGTCAAAGGCAGCTAAATGGTATGCTACCATTTTGACAATTCCCAATTGACATTCCCAATGCATTTTTTTCAATTCCTTTGGCAGCAGAGTGCAGGCTTTCATGTGGCGGGATGTCCAATACACCTAGAATCGACTGCCACAGGGGTGGAAACACAGCGCTACCATTTGTCATGGACTAATCCACACTGCACTGGGAAAGGATGATGCCCCTGAACATCTACAATACATCAGTGACATCATTGTGTGAGGAAACAAGGCAGGGGAAGTATTTGAGAAGGGAAAAAGAGTAGTTCAGATTCTTCTGAACTGAAAGCTGGTTCTACCATAAAGAAAAGCAAGGTCAAGGGACCTGCACAGGAGATTCAGTTCTTGGGAATAAAATGGCAGATGGATGCCATCCTGTGCCTGTGGATATGGTCAACAAGATGGCAACTATGTCTCCACCAGCTAATAAGGAGGAAACACAAGCTTTCCTAGTCCTTGTGGGTTTCTGGAGAATGCATATTCCAGGTTACAGTCAGCATGTGAGCCCCCTCTACTAAGTAACCCAAAAGAAGAGCTAATTTGAGTTGGACCTTGAGGAACAGCAAACCTTCGAGAAGATCAAACAGGAAATAGCTTATGTAGTAGCTCTTGGGCCTGCCAGACAGGACTAGCTGTGCAAAATATACTCTACACCGTAGCTGGGGAGTATGGTCTTACCTGGAACGTCTTACAGAAAATATCAGGAGAAACCTGAGGTTGACTATTAGGGTTTTGGAGCAGAGGGTATCAACGATCAGAATCACACTACACCCCGACTGAAAAGCATATGAGGGAGTTCCAGCTGCTTCAGAAGTTGTTGGTGCAGAAGTATATTTTCCCTTGGCATTGTGATTGCCTGTGCTACACTGTATGTTCAAAGGAAACATCCCCTCTACACATCATGCAACCAGCACTACATGGAGTAAGTGTGTAGTGTTGTTCACACAATGAGCTCAGCTAGGGAAACCCAACCATGCAGGAATCCTGAAAGAGGTCATGAACTGGCCAAAAAAGGCAGGGACTCTGCAGCATTGCCTGAGGAGGTGACTTGTGCCCAATTAACACCACCATATAATGAGATACCAGAAGATGAGAGGCGTAATGTGTTGTTTACTGATGCATCCTGTCATGTTGTAAGAAACCATCAGAGTGGAAAGCTACTGTGTAGAGTCCCACATGATAAGCTGAGGCCACTGAAGGAGGAGGTGAGTCAAGTCAGTTTGCACAAGTGAAAGCCATCCAACTAGCCCTAGAGATTGCTGAATGAGAAAGGTGGCCAGTACTCTATACTGAGTCCTGGATGGTGGCTAGTGCCCTACAGGGGTGGCTACAGCAGTGGAAGAAGACCAATTGGGAGTGGAGGGGTAAACCCATCGTTTTCCGATGTTTGTCTTCCAAGGCAACTGTTATTCATACTGAAGCTCATGCTTCCCAGGAAGTGGTTGAACATCGCCTGCTGGTGGGAAGTAGAGAGTAAGTCTTTTGTTTCCTTTTGCTTCTGCGTGCAGCCTTTGCTTTCTGCTTATTAAACTGCCTTAGTCTTGGCCCACATGTTTGGTTATTTATCCTAATTTCTCCTCCTGTCATGCTGAGGAGGGGAGTGATAGAGCGGATTCAAGCCGAGTTCAACCCATCACATGTGGGATTACACAAACATAAAGTACCAGAAAATTCCAGACAAAACTTCCTGAATACTCTGATTTTATTATTTATTATAGAATCATAGAATCTTTGGGTTAGAAGGGACCTTTAAAGGTCATCTGGACCAACCCTCCAGCAATGTGCAGGGACATCTTCAATTAGACCAGGTTGCTCAGAGCCCTGTCTACCCTGACCATGAATGTTTCCAGGGATGGGGCATTTATGCCTAGGAAAATCTACAAACAAAATGAAAATTTAGTCTTTAATCTTTCCTTTAGACTTTCAAGACAGCCAAGTCACAAAAAATACCACTGTTTAAAGACAGACACTTAGAATGAAACACAATGATAGAAACAGAAAGGCATTTAATAATGAATGGCAAGAATCTCTGTGAGCACCAGGCTAACAGGTGTTGTTATAGCTGTGTGAGAAATCAGTTTTCAGAAAGCAGTGGTTCTACAGTGTTTTTCTTTCCGTCTTTTTTTTTTTTAATGTTCTGCACATATCCAAAAAATAACAGCCTGGAGGAATATGTTTTACATTTTTCCTGATCACTTAGTAAAAGTTTGTTTTGTTTTGTTTTGTTTTTTAACTAATATCTGTTGTATAGACCATACTGATACATAGATAATTTTAAATTACAAAAACAAGAGTACCATTTTCCACAATGCAGTGACAAACATGGATCTGAAGCACATCCCAACCTGTATTTCACTTCTGCCCAGAGACAGCATCATGTTACAATTCTGTGTTATAGCTGGTTCTTATGAGGAGCATGAGATAGGAAACAAAACACCACATCATATAATGTTGAGGTGTAGGATGTACAATAATGCATAGAAATACAGAAGTATGATACACATGAAGTAAATTCTTTAATATAATTCTTGATTTTATAGAAATTATTTTTAAGGTGTTGAGGGAGCTCCAATCTCCTCAGACATAATCATAGAATCATACAATGCTTTGGGTTCAAAAGGACCTTAAAGATTATTTAGTTCCAACCCCACTGCCATGGGCAGGAATACCTTCTACTAGACGAGGTTGCTCAAAGCCCCATCCAACCTGACTTATAACACTTCCAATGATGGGGTATCCACAACTTCTCTGGGCAACCTGTTCCAGTGCCTCACCACCCTCCTATTCAAGAAAATAATCACTGCTTATTTTCAGACACTTCAACACACATAATCAGAAACGTTTCCTGCCCCTGAAAGAGGGTATCTAAAAAACACCACCAAAAAATCCAAGCTCAAAACAAAACAAAAAAACAAACAAAAAACCCCAGACCTCACAAACAAACCAAAATTCCCAAAACAGAACATGTTAACTTCTAAATCATGCAATGTGACAATGAACTTACATGGTTAACGCCTATGAATTATGATTACATTTGAGCACCTCCTGGGTGATATTGTGTCTTTGGTCATCTTATAATTTAAATAACATGTGATATCTTTATACTTTGCCAAAGGTGCCCATCCACTCTTTTCTTATTAAAGCACACACACATCTTTGGAGGTGCCTTACAGGCCTGATTATTTCCTGTGTAGGAAGAAATACAGAGCTCTTTTGTATATGTTTTTATACCCCATTTAATTCTGTGCTATATATCTCTAGTGGGATCATTCTTCTTAGTCACAGTGAAATTACTGCACCAGACACTGGTAGAGAAAAGGATTCTACCTTGTCCATTACAGTGCTGAAGCATGAACTGAAATTTTCAGAGCACATGACTGAGTCTCTTGTTCTGGAGGCCAAAGACAGATGATATTCTACCAAATTATCTGAACTCTGTTAGACTCCTTTGGAAAGAGGCAAATGAAAAGGGTTTGGCATCAGTCTGGCAAACCAACGCTTGATAAAATAATTTCAGTTACTAATATTTAAATAAGAATGCTAAGAATATGCATGATTCTTAGGTAAAATATAACATACAAAAGGATGACAGGGTAGAGAATGCATTAAAATAGTAAAAAAGAATGGCAACTAACAGTGTTAAAAATGCGCATGAACTCTTGATTTGAAAATGTAGCCCAGGCAGTACAGAAAATAATTGTAAATAATCATTAGGGGAAAGGTTGCTTGCACTGTGGCAGTGATTAACTATTAGACTCTATAAAATATGAGAAAACAAAGATTCTTAAAAAAAACCCCAATGGAAATCTCAAGTAATATAATCAATGCAACACTTAATAGTATTTAAGGCTTACCAAGAAATGTTACTCACACATGACTGAAAAGCAGTATTATTTGCAATGTTTGCCTTGTGATTCAGTCTCAACTTCATTAGAGCTGATTTACCGAGCTTTTTGCAGACCCAAGAACCAGCCTGTGCTCAACCCTGCTCTGCCTCTTGATATCTTAGTTGTGCCAACTGTGTTACGGTTAAATAGCGTGACACTGATTATTCATTATGTCATAAAGGTCATTCACAATTTAGGAATGAATTTATAAAGCACTGTAAGATTGTTTATGGTGATATTGACTATTGATGATGTTGCCTTGTTTGAATGCAGGAGCACAGTTCCTGCACTGAATTTGTGTTAAATATGTCCATGAGGTTATGTTTTTCATTCAATAATACAGTGCAGTCTATTTTTGAACTATATTGTAACTACAGGTTTTGGATTTCTGAACCTCTTTTGCATCCTACAGCTTCATTTTCACTGTTCAGTTATCAGGCATACATTTAGCAAAAGCTGGAATTTCCTTGGAAGCCTCACAGATCACTTCTGATCTTTTAATAACTCAATGTTTTTCAGGACAGAGCCTAACATTACTTTTGTTTGAGATATCATGACATTTTCAAAGATCTTTCTTTCTCTCTATCTGCCTTTCTATTCTTTGGTGTGAACCAAATACAAGCAAATATGAGCAAATACTTGAAACTAGCTACATGTTGTAGCTGACTAGCTGGGTGAAAACTTGCACTGAAAATATATACCTGAGACTTCCTTTTAGAGGAGTGCCTAGACTTTTAAAATATATGGAGGTGTTTTTAAACAAATACAAATTTATTCCAGGCACAAAAAACCTTCAGGCCTAGTGGAGGAGACATCACAATTAGCTTTTGTTTATGTGCTGCTGCTGTTATCTCTGAGTCACACTGAGGTGGCTGGATTTTGAGCTTTACTCTTTCAAAATGTTTTTAGCTTTGTCAGCTGGCTTTGTCTCTAGCAGCAAGACATGTTTACTTTTTTGGTCAAAAGCAAGGTACACAAGGATTTTATCTGTGGACTCCATTCACAGTGTCAATCTATGTTTTTTTGTTTTGATTTCATTTTCGCATACAGAACTGAACAACAAGGAACTTATACTGCTTTTTCTGCCTTGGTTTCTCTTCCCATCACGCATACTTCATGCATATACAAAACACATTAAAGAATTCATTGCTCATTCTCATATTTCTCTTTAATGACTGCTATTCTACTTGCTCAGTAAATTTGACTGTCTTGCAGAGGCTGCAGTGAGAACTAAAGAATAATCATTCTAGAAAAATCCTCAAATAAAGCAGAGAATGAATTTTAAGATTGAAACTTGGACCTCCAGGGATAAAATTCAGAAGTCCTTTCTAGATTAATTTTTAGTTTAATCTGTACTCCATAAAATCTGATCAAAGCCAAAAGGTTATCTATCTAAGATAAGATTTTATCCAGTGGTAAAGAAAAATTTCAGAAAAGATTAGTCTGCACCTTTTTCTTTTTTTTCTTTTTTTTTCCCTTAAAGTTTAAGTTTTAAATCCTGTGGAAGAAACTTTTACTTGAACTTCAAGACCTTGTCTTAATTTTATGCTTATTGAAGTTATAACAGTAGTAAGACTAATGCGCTGACTCCTGAGATTTCACATCGTAAGATTTTAATGCCAGCTTGGAGTATAAATCCTACTGCCAAACACAGTAAATCACAGTTATAACCCAATCAGCCATGGTGAAGGACAGTTCTTTTCCATAGTTAATTCAGATATCTTCTTCCAATATTTTCAAACGAAGACACATTATGTTATAATTGAGTGTTATGCTAATACTGTTTCGGGGAAAAACACATCAGGAAAGTATCTTAGTTAACCAATGAGATCTGTCAGTGAGTAAAACAAAAAGAAGAAATGGAAAGTAAAGCATGCAGAATCCACCATGGAAGACGTTGTGTGACATCTTTCCAATATGCCAGAAAAGGAAAGTGCTCAGGGAAACAGCCTTTTCATTATTATAATAAGGAAAGTTCTGTTCTTGATGATATAGAGTGGTTGTCATACCATTTTTACAGAGAATGAAAGCACATGGCACTGAGAGAAAGTAAACTTCTGTTAAAGTCATCTTATGTTTCCTGTATTACCCCATTGGTCAATACTGTATTCTTACAGGAGCTTCAGACTAGTATCCATGCTACTGCTCCAAAACTGCTTGGACCTGCTTTATCCAAATACTGTTTAGCAGAGTTTTGTTTAATTTGGTATTGCCAATTCCCCAAGTGATGCTCACTTTGATCGCTTTAATCTCTTGGTATATCTCCCCAAAACCAAGAGTCAAATCATACCTTGTGATCGGATTTCAAAGGAATTTACCAGGTATGAAATAGCTCTACTATATGTACAAATTTTGGGTCGCTCCCTGGTCATCTCTATGGTACTCTATTTTATTCTTTCCTTCAAGTCTTGAAGTTCTGGCAATACCTTCCTGTTCCTGAGAGACTGGAGGTCATTCGAGAAGTTAATCTTGGAATGGAAAACAGGGGTGGGCCTGTCAGCAAGTCCAAGGTCAAAAAAACTTACCTTTTCCAGCATAATTGATTTCTTCTGTGTACTCTAGATGGAAACTGGAAATTCAAGACTCTACACAATGGAAAAACAAAGACAGTGAAATTCTGAGAGAAACAGCTTGAATCTTATTTTCTTAATTTTTCCACTAATTCCTGACTTCTCAGTGTCACTGAGCATCTTGGCTTACTGTTTCCAAGGTGAAGCAGTTTTTTGGTTGAGTTGAGGGGTGCAGGGGGAGGTGGTTGATTTTTCTTTTGCTTTGGTTAATTTTGGTTTTCTTTGTTTTTTGTCCCCATACACCTCCCAGTCCCCACTCACCCACCCAAAGGGACATACTATTTTTTTTCTATGCTGGATTTTAACCTTGATGATGCTCTTTCTATTGGCTCTTCTGTGAGATAATGAGTGATTTTCAGTAACAGTCTCTTTACTCCCTCTTTCCAGATCATTATTCTGTAAAGTACAACAGTAGCTATTATTGATTATAGGATTCTTCTTTGTTATTCCTCTTCCATGTCATAGTGTTTGATTATTTACCATACCAAATAATCATTTCTTTGCAGTATTCAGAGGGTTTTTTTGTCCAATAACTTCCAAAGTTGTCATAAACTTTATTAAAATTTAAACATGTTACCTGTATGCTATATCTTATGCTGTTTCTTCTAAAAGCTGTGGAAAAAAGAGTTGCATTTTTTTGAAATATTTTCTGTAGATTTATGCTGCATGTTCCTGCTGTCTTTAACATTCAAACATTCTTTCCCCTCTTAATACTTTGTTTTACTAGAGCAAGAATGTACACAGCAACGTGTAGACCACTGAGTCCTTCATGAGTTCTGCACCTCAAGTATAAATTTTTATTGTATTGAAAGATAAGTAGCATATTTGCTTGTCTCATCCCAAGAGTTTTCTCAAGATTTTCAGCTCTTTCTTATGAACAAGGTTTGTTGCTTATTTTGGTAATTCTAGCTAGACATGTTATCCATGCAAACAGAACTCTCTTTTGCAACTTTTATTCCAGTGTTCTTTATAGCATTTATAGTTAAATTGTCATTCTTACTTTTGTTTCTTTTTCATTTTCAATATTATTAAGATATAATAAAAATAGAATTTTAGAAACAACAAGTGCACATTTAATAGTGTAATTATACAAAAGTATCATAGAATACTATGACCAACTTGCTGCTTCTCACAGGATAATAATAATTTTCAAAGTAAATTATTACACATATTTTCCCCCACCTTTGATATTAAATGTTTCCTGTGTATTTCCCCTGAACCATATTCATTAGTACTGTTTGATGTTTTCTTTTTGTCTTTGTCTTCTTTTCTTTTTATGATTTTAACAAGAAGTATGTGGCAAATTTGATGTTCTGCATAATGATATTTTGATAAAGATTTGTGTCCCTCCTAAAACCCACTATAATTTCTTCTTCTTTTTGTTTCCCTTTTTATGTTCCCTTTCCAATGTCAATCTTGTTCTACTACATTTTTTGTGCCACTGGCACCTTAATTTAATGTGTCTTTTTACCTGTTGTCTTCCATTGATGAATGTTAACATTTTGTTCTATCACACATTCTTCAATAGGTGCCTGCAGTTCTTAGTCAGGCAGAATTCCCAGTGAAAGTTACCATCATGATTCCCAACTTGGATACAAGTGTTCCTGAAATGATTTATTTTCTTCCAGAATTACCACATGAACTGAATCCTTTTTTCAATGAGTCATAAGTGAAGGCTGAGGAGTGACCTCATTGCAGTCTACAACTTCCTCAAGGGCAGCAGAGGGGGAGGTGCTGATCTCCTCCCTCTGTTGACCAGTGATAGGACACGAGGAAATGGAATGAAGCTGCTTCAGGGGAAGTTCAGATTGGGTATTAGGAATGAGTTCTTCACTGACAGGGTATTCAGTCAATGGAACAGGCTCCACAGGGAGGTGGTCACAGCACCAAGCTGTGAACCAAGAGTTCAAGGAACATCTGGACAATGTTTTTAATTGTATGGTTTTGTTTCAGGTAGTCCTGCGAGGAGAAGGGAGTTAGACTTCATGATCCTTATGGGTCCTTTCCAACTTGAGATGTCCTATGATTCTATGATTCTGTGGTAACAGTGTCAAATCCTCCCTAGATCAGACAGAGTATGGAAAGAGATGCACTCACACAAAACAGTGAGCTACATTTCTCTAAGGAATTATTATAAATTCAAATCCTGGATATGTTAATTTCCTTAAATCTAATATCCAGTAATAATTAAACAAACAAATGTTTTGGAAAACAAAAAAAAGGATTACCTTTTTACCTCTTCTTTTTTTCTTTTTCTTTTTTTTTTTCCTTTTCTTTTTTTCTCTTCTCTTGCTTAAATTTTAAGTATGTTAGAACTTCAGAATTTACTGATAGCTGTGTGGGCTGCATCACCACTGTGTAACTTTAATTTTATGTCAGCATAACTCCATTAGTATAAACTGATGTAGTGCTGGAATTAAGCTGTGGTTGTCTGGCTAGCCAGAAATGTGAACACCATGAAGGTGATCTTGGTGTAGAAGTTAACTGTTAGCACCCAAAAAGATCTGAAGTATCTGATTTTTAAAAAGTCATATACACAGACTAGTCTATGTTTTTCATTGAGAACTATTAAATGCAGATTTCTCCTTATTCTTTCTGGGATGAAATGACTGCTTGCCATTGTTTTATTATGTTTACCTGATGAGTGAAAGGCAGAAGGATGAGAAACTCATGCAAAAATAAGAAAAATATAAAGTAGGTTGAAACAGAGTCTGATCAGAGTTTCATAGAGATATAGCAAGGAATAATGACAGACAGACAGAAGAAAGAAATATAGCCATGCCTGGAAATACTACTTAGTTATAATTCGTCTAAATATAGCTAGCAAACAGAATGTTGGACAGTCAATCACTAAACCATTTAAAATTGGATTGGTCCAAATGTTTGAGAATATAGAGCATCTGTAAATTCTTCAGTGGTGAGTGAGGGAGTAAATGACCTACTAGATTTTGACGGGTTTTTCCTCATCACTGATTTATACTGAAGAGTGATCTTTTATTGAAGCTGATACCAGTGTCATTAACAGAATGAATTTTGTAACCAAATGTGCATGCTAGATAAAAACCAAGAAAATAACTTTCCATTCACATGAAATAATTCAGATAACTCTACATAAAAACAAATCAATCCTAGGTTTTGTGTAATAACATTTTCTGAATGAGAAACTTGTTAATAAAAATAAATCAGAATTTAAACATAGAAGTATATTATAGTATTTCACTGCCAAAATATTATTTCATTTCTCATGTTCAATGAAAACAAAGTATATAAAAGAGTTATAAGACATAATCAAATCTGCTCTATATTTTGGAGAAGGATAAATTGTTCAAACTAAAGTCCATATACAACCACTCTATTTTTTATTTTTGTAAAAGAAAGTTACACTTTTTTCTTCTTCTAAGATTCAAACAGATAAATACATCAAATAAATATGGAATAAGATAAGATGGACACAGGCTACACTACACCTGAGGAACTTTCTTAGCTATGGGGAGAGGGAAAAAGGAAAAACAAAGTTGGTTAGCTGGGTAATAGTTAAGGAATTAAGAGAGTGTCCTGGTTTCAGCCAAGATAGAGCTGGTTTTCTTCACAGGAGCTAGTGTGAGACTACGTTTCGTATTTGGGATGAGAAAATGTTGATAACGTGCTGATGTTTTGAGCTGTTGCTAAGTAGTCAAGGACAGTCCAGTTGGCCTGCCATCAAGGAGACTGGGGGTGCAGAGGAATCGAGGAGGGGACACAGCCAGGACAGCTGACCCAGGCTGGCCAAAGAGATATTCCATACCCTTTAACGTCATGCCCAGTACATAAACTGGTGTTAGCCAGGGGCCAAGAATTGCTGCTCAGGGATGAGCTATTGATGGCCAGGTGGTGAGCAATTGTTGTATTAAGCATCACTTGTTCTTGTACATTCCTTTGTCAGTATTATTATTGTTGTTATCATTGTTGTTTCCTTCTCTCTTGCTGTCCTATTAAACTGTTGTATCTCAACCCATGAATTTTTCCAGATTCTCTCCCCGCTCCCACTGGGGGAGGGGGGAGTTAGTGAGTGGCTGTGTGGTGCTTAATTGCTGGCTGGGGCTAAACCATGACAGAGAGTTTAGACAATCTGAGAAGGGATTATTAAATGTTCTTTCAGTTTTCTCCCATCCAAGGATATTCCCAGATTAAGGCTTGATTGGGAGACATTAAAGCTTGGGAAAGGACTTATTTCTCTCAATCAGAGGGATTTTTTGACAGATGATCTGACTTATGCTACAGTCATATTTTTATTTTTATTTCTTTGACTGAAATCCTTTGAATTCAGCATTCCCTTTGAATCTAGCTGAGAAAAATCTTGTTCCTATTTCTCTGTGAGTTGGCCAAAACACACGAGGATAGTGCTTCAAAGGAAATTACAGAGGATCACAAATCAAAGGACATTTTACACAATCCTTTTCTCTCATTTCTGCACTTTGTCCAGCTACCATCCTGCACATAACTGGTAAAGAAATGACAAGTTGCCGTGATACTACAGCAAAAATTATAAGATGAACATTTTTGTGGCAAGGGGTATCATTGTGCACCTGACTTTATAACTGCATCTTTTTATATGAAGATGAGATTTTTTAAAAAGGCAAAAAATGGGACAGTATGAACCAATGGAAAAAGGTAATGTCATCTGCCTACATGGCATTGACAAGAACACTACTTGAAATGTGGATTCAGTTAGGCATTCGAAAACATAAGGGACTACTAAGGTCACTGAGTCCAGAATTTTCCAATTCAATGTGCTGTGTAACTGAAATTTAGTCCTGAAGAGAAGATAGAATATCACAGACTGCATACATTCACACAGTATAAAAGATAAAACATTCCCTGGTCCTCTATCACCTTTTCTACTTGAGTCACAAATACTGTAAAACACTGGAAAGAGGGAGCAGGAAAGATCAAAGGTAACATTACAAAAGGCGTAAAAAAATCTTGAAATGTCTCAGAAAATTATCTCTAGAGTATTTTGTGATCTGATTAATACACTTCTTATTTTTCCTATTTCCTAAGGAAATCACTGTATAGTTCGTTGCAAAGAAGATTAATAAGCAACTTGATCACAGTCCCATGAGATCCTATTCTATAATTGAGATATTTAATTTAGTAGACAAAAGTATAACATGATCCAATTACTGTGAATTAGAAAATTCTGACCTGAAATAAGCTTCTGGTTTTTAACATTGTATTAATCATGAATAGCTAAAAACAAAAGTAGAGTCTCCTAAAAGCAAAAACCCTAGAACCTTACTGTAAACCACACTTCAGCTTATTGTTGACATTACAAACAAAACTATACAGCAGAGTTAATATAATAGCTCAATAAGGAGACTGGTATGATTCTTCTGACCTTAAAATGCCTGAGGGAACCACAATGCCTGTGTACAGTGCACAATGACCTAATCACTTTTAATCACTAACGGTTAATCACTTCTGTCCAAATGTATCACTGTCCCTACCAGACCTCCAACCCATTTCATATTCTGATTTGCAAATATAATTCTCTCAATGTGAAATTGTAACTTTAACAAGTCTGCCAGCTGTTGGGTTAATTCAAGAGATTAAGTTACATAACTAAGGACCTTAATGAGTCTAGTATCAATGAATTGATCTTTACCCAGTGACTCCAATAACACTGAGTACCTTTCCTGGGTATATAAACAACATTTTCTTACCAAAAAATAGCCTATGGTATAACGAGAACTTTAAAGAACAGAGGACACACAACAGCTTCAGAGAGAAAAAAAACAACAGTGATAATAGCTATTTTTTGACAAAGAAGAAAGCATTCATATCAGTTAAATATACAACGAGGAAATGACCATTTAAACTTCATTTCTCCCTTCCTTATAACTGAATACGACATTCACATTTAACTACTAAGGAAGGTACAGTGCACATAACCAAAGTTCTTTTCATATTAATGCAGAGCATTCTTAGTGTAGTATCTCAGGATGGGGAGAGATGATTCTAGGATGAAACCATATGTATAATATGTTACTATTGTCTGACAGATTCCCAAAGATAGTGAGATTTATTAACCTGCTTAATTACTGTATACAGAGGTAGCTCTTTTAGAATGTTTTAACAGCTTAATGGTAACTACTGAGATAAAATGTACTTTCAAATAAAACACAATACTAACTAGCCCATGAACTGCCTGGCTGATAAGGCTGATTCATCTAAATAACTCATAGTCATAACTACTTGGTCATGTACCTCAGCTGAGCTCTGCCTGGCTGAGCTCTAAGTTGGCACAATATGAACTATCTCTGATCCAAATGCCATAGAGCCTTGTGAGCATGGCATTGTGTCTAGGTTAACGTTCCCTTTTGAGAACTCCATTTTAGGTGCCCCTAAACCGTGATGAAAATAACTGACCTGACAACTGGGATATGCTCTAAAAACCACATCTGTCACATCTATATTTTCTAAGTACTCTTTTTGGTACCTCTCTATTCATCTTCTTTTCCCTTTCTTAAACATGTATCTTTCCAGCATGTCCAAGACATAAATGTTATAACGCAAATGAAAGTATAGCCTTTTCTGTCCAAGTGCAGTTTATAGTGGCCATGTTGATGATACTACCCTTTCTTAACCAAAGCATTCCCAAAAAACAATTCTTTAATTGCTAAGTTTTCAAGACATGTTGTTATGTCTAACTGTTGCCTGAGTGAAAAAAAAGTTTACTTGAACTTTCATTCTCTTTGGATTGTGTCTTGAAAGATACAGTGTATAGCACTTCAACTGTTATCAATGGAAGAACAACTACCTAAACAATATATTATCTGGAGCCCATTAAAAATATGCCAGATATTTGTGTGATATTTTTAAAACAAAAAGTAGAACTTAAACCATGTAAGTCAGTTCAATCTTTATTAAGATATAAGCAATGTCTTACAAAACTGTTGTCCTGATGACTGTTTTTAAATAAAAAAACCTTCTAAGAACTGAAGACTTTCACAGGAAGTAAAAAAAACCCAAACCTGTTGGAAGCAGAACATGGTCTGCTATAAAAATGTCTGGACATATACTTCAATGGCAAACTAGCAGAGATATGCTAGCTTCATGCTGTAATCCCAGCTCACTACTGGACGATGGGTGGAACTTTTATCCATACCGAGTTAAAGGGAAATGAACTGTGAACATGAAAGCTCAAAAGGGCACTTCAAGATAAAAAGCAGAGATGACAAGGATAACAGGGGAATAAGATGAAATAATTTGGAATAGAGGAATAGACCAGGAGAGCGATTAAAAACAGAATGGAGACACACTGAGTCTTTGTTGTGAACAGTGAGGGAGGAGAGTGGTTACCAGAGGGCAAAATAGACAGTACTGGATGGCAGAATATCTTTTACAGTATATTCAGGAGGATAGCACTGTTGGCAGGGTAGAAGAATAACACAATGGATTCCCACTGAGTGTGGATGGAGACACCTAATAGCCCAGATGAAGCGTGGCTAAAGATCAGTAGGAATGGGGATAGCCATCAACCCTTAAAAGACAATATTCAAGGAGAAAATTACCTTAAGTTTGAGGCCAGTAGAGAGCTGCGGAAGACTTCAAATGTTAATACCTTGAAGGAAGTTAAAACAAGGGATTACAAAGAAAGACCATGATCTTCAGCTTTTATCAAATTTCAAATATTTCAGGTGTCCTACTAAAATACATCAGCAGCCTGTGGTTTGGTACTTGAGGAGCTCAATGAAAGTTTTGTGTCTGCAAAAATTTCCAATTAAGTCATTTCTTCCAGGAGAAGAAAAAAATCACACATTTCTTGGAATCTTTAACTTTCTTGTTTTTTTCTTTTTTCTTTTAATTTGTCCTTTACCTCACAAGAGCTGAGTTTTACTACTCTAGTTGGGAAATTCTTAGCAAGGAAAAATATATTAAATGAGGTTTGAAGTGATTTAACAACATGTTATTGATGTGCACTGCTCGTCTCCTTTTTCCTTGTCCCTCTTTTACGTGGCTTCTAACTCCTAAGAAAGAAGGTAACTTTAGACATATATTTCTGTAGTAAAAAAAAAGAATTAATTATATGGTATTTCCTGGCCACTGAAGTCACCCTATAAGTGTTTATAAATGGCCCTTACAGAAATAACTAATTGAAATATTCATAGGTCCTTCTTTTCCTAGATACCAGAATATGTCTATAACTTTCCATTAAGGACTACACCAAATTCAATTGGAATATTAAAGTATTTTTTTCCACTCTTTCTGAACAATAATTTTTTATTGTTCCAGTTCTTGAAAAACTAAAAGATACAATTCTATCAACTAATATTTAGCTCAACACTTAGAAATCTAAATTCTTATAATAAATGTCAAAACATTTAAAATTAAGTACAACCATTTAAATAATTTATTCATCCCCTAGGTTGTATTATTTTTTTTATAGTAAGAAACATATTCACTGATACAAAAAAGAAAAATGAAATTGTTTAGAATGAACATGAACCAAATGTGCTGGAAGGACTATGATAGGATATCATTACTATATCATTATTATATATCTGCTATTATTATATATATTATATATAATATATATTATAT
>NW_010542467.1:14924-33880 GCF_000687285.1 Phaethon lepturus | reverse complement strand
GACGGGGAGTGGTGAATGTGATACTTACTGCCTATAAGCAGAAACGGGCTGAATTTGTTGAAAAAAAACCTTGCTAATGCATTAATTGCTGAACGTTTCTACATTTGCAGGCGTTGGAAAACTCAAACACAAACGTTTTCTGCTCCAAGTTCAGAAGTTTTGTTATGTACTTAATATTTTGTGTTGCCCTTCATGTTTCTTGTCATATGATATGCTGATTATAGTATGGACTGTTCTCAGATACAAGTTTTATTTTTATATATTTTTAAAAATTTTATTTTATACTATAAGCTTTTAGATTATTTACATTCATTTTAAGGTAACCATAAATGTTTGTGGAAGAGGAAAAGATTTGCCACTTAATGTCTTTCCTTTCAACAGCTACTCAGGAATATCAAAACCAAGTTTTATTTGTAGTAGGGTGCTGAAGTTTTTTAATAAAATATAATTTTGCATGGAACTGGGTTTAATTTTGCGTTATTACACAAGTGAAACAGTATCTGGAAATGACATGTGTCCCAACAAACCAAATTGCTAGCTAATTTGATTTTACTATAATTTGATAACAAGAAATTGCTTCTGAAGCTAGGATTTTGCATGCCCCCTTGCTAAACCAGATTAACCCAGACTTTTACATTATAAACTTCTGAAAGATTTACTTCAAACCAGAATGGACTATTAACAGTACAGCAAGCAGTGACACTGTGATAATATTAGTAACAACATTTGTATATTGTTTTATAGATGCACTGGATTGCTCTGTATAGTTACGGGAATGGTTACAGTCATCTCAGAAGTTTAGACGTTGCTAGACTGGAAGATGCTGGCTTCAGTCCTAATGCTAACAAGAGTTTTCCATAGCTTTAACAACGGGTGCTGAGTCCTTAATATGGTTGAAGCAATGCACAAACAAAAACCTTATTTACATCACCACCACAGGCTCTACCAGGTGATTGGGTGGCAAAGCCCTGGCCATGTGTGAAAGGATGGTTTTTTTTTTTCAGAATACATAAATCTAAAACTTATTTCCTCTGCTACTCTGGTAACAATTATAAAAGTTAAAGAAAAAATAAGCACCGTTTCCAGTTTGGTTACAGTTGGGTTTCTTATTTCTTCTACATTATAGCATTTTCCCATTGTAGGTCTTTCATTCAATAAAACAAAATGCTGTCTTTGAAAATAAGATAGTTGGGTGGTCAAATCATGATAGGATATTTCAGGAATAAACTTACTACATTAAATAATTTTGAGTGCCCATGTTTTTTCTGTAAATGAGCAGATATATGGCAACTACCTCCAACTAAATGTAATTTCAGAAATTTATTGTATTTTGTATTGTGAAAGATACTTCCAACATCATTTTCACTTCCTAAACACTAGCATATCAGACTTAGCTCTCATCAGAATGTGAAGGGTCTCAGAAAATGAACTTTTATTGTTTTCTAATTAGTTATCAAAGGATGGTGACGATGGCAATATTTTTTAAAGGCATAAAAATTTCATTCAGTCAAACGTTACTCAATATATCTATGGTGATTTTTTGACTTCTGCTTGAGAATTTTTTGCTGATACTATAAGACCGAAAGATTTCGAGCATATGCCAGGTAATGGATGAGTTTCTTTCAGTGTGCAGTGGCAAGAATCAGTAGTCTTTAATTCCCAGAGTAGTATTCCTAAATTGTTAGAGTTGTAACAAATAGCTTTTTGCTGATTTTGTAGATGTTCCCACTTTGGGAATAGTAGCTTTTACATGTTCCACATGCCATATATGCTATGACATTGCAACATGACATATATGCTATTGATATCGCAAACATTTTTGTTCATCCAGTTTTCGCTGAAAATTTATTTATTTATGTGATGAGTGATGTTGTAAAAAACATACCTTTTAAGGAGCAAAACATGAACTTTAGGCTTGATTTATGTGTAGAAGCTGCTGCTGCATTGCAATCTCTGGGGCTTTGTATCAGTCCAGACTTCTGCCCACAGCTGCAGGGTCAGAATCCAGCCCTCAGCCCTAAGCCTCCCTATTCAAAACCACCCCTGCAGCAAAACCTTTCCAGTGATACGAAGCCAAATCCAGCTTAAGCTGAAAAAGATACAGCAGTAGCTGAGCAAATGGTGTTTTGTCTCTGTATGCCTGTATGTCCATTCTTACTTTCCTTGCAAATCTGACTTAAATACTGTGGCAATGGGTAGTTTGGAGGAATACATATAACCACAACTGAAAAGTTCATCACCCACTTGACAGTTTTACTCAGCCATGCAGACATTTGGGGTTGTTTTGCTTACTTTTATTCTGCAGTACTTTTACACAGATCCAGTGTAAGCATTTCTGAAACAGACATCTGGGAGTGTTTATGTGCCAATAACAAAGCCGAGTTGTCATACATGTTCTGTTTCTTTAGCAGGCCTGCCAGGCTAAAAGGCACCTTTGTGCTGTGAAAGTTTTAAAGCACACCATGTCTCACGCTATAACTTATAGGTATAACTTATGTCAGAGTTTTAAACTGGAAGTGCTGTGCCCAATTCCCTACCATCAGTGCTGATTTTAAGAGCCCAGCAATATCACCCAGTGAAGTAGAAGCATGCACAAACACAAATAAATACAAGGAAGAAGCTGAAGTGAATCATCAGGTGTAATGAGCTTGATCTTTCATTTATGGTAATGTTTTAGTTTCTGTTTACAGCAAGCAGATGCTCTATAGCTGTTATTTTTACTATTGGAAAGAAATGATGTTGTGCAAAGGGGTAACAGGTTTCACATTGCAAATGACACTTTGATGTTGGCATGGGCACACAGAGAATTTGTTTCCTTTGTATGCTGAGCAATTAAATATCTTCCTGTGACATCTTTGAGAGGATCAATCACTTCCATCTGTGCAGGAGCATGGCCTTAAGCACCAGCCATGATGCCTCGCTAAACTTGTTGTGAGGCATACCATTGCAATCAATGTGTAATCACCTCTGGCTGATGTCACAAGTCAGTTTTCACCGATGATTACAAACCCAAAGTTGAACATGGCAAATGAATGTACATAGGAATAAAATGAAAGATTTTACTAAATGTCAAAATCTTATTGATTTATCAAAAATGTACATATTCTTGGTAACAGATGGTCAATAATAGATGATAGATGGCCTCCTCTGTGTAAATTAATGGCTGTAATTCACTTGAGGGGATCTGCTGATGTCATAAGCTGCCAGAGTGCAGCTTGAGTGATTTATTAACAGCTGCAGAAATCCTAGAGTGAATTACATCCTTGTTTTCACTTAGGGTCTGCAGATTGTTATTTGTAAAATATGGAGGTTTGTATTTCTCCATTATTACAGTCTTCTGTGACTTTAATACAGGGGCACAGTGCAGAAATGACGAGTATAAAAGCTCAGCTCCCTGCCTGCAGTAAAGGCAGGTTTTCTCCACTAATGCATATCAACAGCAACTTTTTGCTTTATTTTTAAAATAAGCTAATCAATATCTGCAGAGGTTTACATAAGCCCTGTTTTGTTTTTTCCCCCACCATCAAATACAAATAATGTCCATATCTTCTGATCCAGTAACCTCTCTGTCACTTAATGTTGTAGTTGCTGCCTCTGTGTACATTAGGCTATGTCCGAAACAAAAATATGGAAGACGACTGGGTGCTAAAGAGGAATAAGTGCTATCTCTAATAATAACTGCATTTTTCTGTTTAGGAAGAAGGCAACAGATCTAGAAGGCTAGAAAAGGCACCTGGAAACCAAAATTCTTTGTGTACAGACTGTCCCGTCTCCTAACACGATCCCTGTTCAGGGAGAAAACCCTTTCCTCCATAAAATTCCTGCATCGTGAAAGGGAAAATTTTCTCAGTATAGATCCCAGGTCTATCACACCCTTCTAAAATGTGACCATAGGCAAGAAAATGAAGTAATATTGATTTCCATTCATTTTTCCCCCTTCTGAAAAAGTAGGAGGCAATTACGATGATATTAAATCCTGTTTCTCAAACAAGAGATACATTTCCAAAAAATAATGCAAGTTGTAGAGGGAGAGGAAAAGGGAGATGAGAATAAATGATGAAGAGTTGCACACAGAAAAGAGTACTCAGAATTCATTTGCAAATAACTCTGCATATTATTTTTGCTAAAGATGCAGAATTTCTTGACAGAGCTCACAATGAGTGTTTGGATGCCAGTTAGATTCCAGTGAAAAACCTTTCCAGCTTTCTCTCTTCTCTGAGATTAGTTTTGTTTGTTGATAGTTAGATCTACCAGTCCTTGGGAGAGCGCTGCAGTTATTGTCCTCAGCAAGGAGTACTGCTTTGGTACCAGACAAATACTGCTTTACTCCTACTTTCCTTCACCAACATCTATATGTCCAAGTGAACTGTCTCTCCATAAGAAGTACAAATAGAAGGAAGGCGATATTTGTACAGAAGATGAAGCTTAGAATTTGAAGGAAAATAGGCTCCAGAAATTGTTCACTGCCTTGAGACAAAGTCCTTTGAAGTCATTATGAGTTTACTAATCTCAGTAAGCCTGCTACTGCTCTTACAGTGTCATGGACATAGGCAAATCATAGCAGGATCTCACTATGTTAGAGAAGATCAGGTTCAAGACCACCTGGGGAACCTCAACATGCACAAGTCTATGGGACCTGATGAGATGCATCCCAGAGTTCTGAGGGAATTGGCTGGTGTAGTTGCGAAGCCACTTTCCATGATATTTGAAAAGTCATGGCAGTCAGGTGAAGTCCCTGGTGACTGGAAAAATGGAAACATTGCACCTATTTTAAAAAAAGGTATTAAGGAGGACCCTGGGAACTACCAACCCGTCAGCCTCACCTTTGTGCCTGGAAAGATCATGGAACAGATCCTCCTAGAAACTATGGAGAGGCACATGAAGGACAGGGAGGTGATTCAAGACAGCCAGCATGGCTTTACCAAGGGCAAGTCTTGCCTGACCAACCTAGTGATCTTCTATGATGGAGTGACTACAATAGTGGACAAGGGAAGAGCTACAGTTGTCATCTATCCAGACTTCTGTAAGGCCTTTCACACAGTCCCCCACAACATCCTTCTCTCTAAATCGAAGATTTGATGGGTGGATGAGGAATTGGTTGGATGGTCACATCCAGAGAGTAGTGGTCAATGGCTTAATGTCCAGATGGAGATTGGTGATGAGTGGTGTCCCTCAGGGGTCTATATTGGGACCAGGACTCTTCTTCATCAGTGATGGTGACAGTGGAATCGAGTGCACCTTCAGCAAGTTTGTAGATGACACCAAGCTGAGTGGTGTGGTTGACATGCCTGAGGGATAGAATGCCATCCAGAGGACAACCTCAAGGAATGGGCCTTAGGAGGTTCAACAAGGCTAAGTGCAGGGTCCTGCACCTGGGTTGGGGTAACCCCCAGTATCAATGCAGGCTGGGGGATGAAGGGATTGACAGCAGTAGCCCTGCAGAGAAGGATTTGGGAGTACTGGTGGATGAAAAGCTGGACATGAGCCGGCAATGTGCGCTCGCAGCCCAGAAGGACAACTGCATCCTGGGCTGCATCAAAAGAAGTGTGGCCAGCAGGTTGAGGGAGGTGATTCTGCCCCTCTACTCCACTCTGGTGAGACCCTGCTTTGAGTCCTGTGTCCAGCTCTGGAGCCCTCAGCACAGGAAAGACATGGGCCTGTTGGAGTGGGTCCAGAAGAGGGCTACAAAAATGATCAGAGGGATGGAGCACCTCTCCTAGGAGGACAGGCTGAGAGAGTTGGGGTTGTTCAGCCTGGAGAAGAGAAGGATCCAGGGAGACCTTATTGTGGCCTTCCAGTACTTAAAGGGCGTTTCTAAGAAAGGTGGGGACAGACTTTTCACACTTTTTAGCAGGGCCTGTAGCGATAGGATGAGGGATAATGGTTTTAAACCAAAAGAGGGTATATTTAGACTAGATATAAGGAAGAAATTTTTCACCATGAGGGTGGTGAAACACTGGCCAGAGAGGTGCTAGATGCCCCATCCCTGGCAGCATTCAAGGTCAGGTTGGAGGGGACTCTGAGCAACCTGATCTAGTTGAAGATGTCCCTGCTTACTGCAGGGGGGTTGGACTAGGTGACCTTAAAAGGTTAAAAATCCTTAAAAATCCCAAATATTCTATGAATCTACTATTATACAAATGCACAGGAAGGTATCAAGAAACAGGAAAAAAATAGCATTTTTTTCCTCCTTTTCTTTCTGCTTTCTGCAATGAAATGCTATCCTTCAGATGCTTTTGAAATTACTTATGGATTCATGGTAGCATACATTCAAAAGCTTGATGCTCCTTGCTTCCTTTTAACTGTGTAGCAACTTAGAGCAGATTACCAGCTGGACCACAGTCCATCCATGATTTGACACTTCCAGGTTAGTTCTGAAACAGTTCTTCATTTCCTCTCAAATTGTATCTGAATCCATCTCTTTCCTTTTCAAACTGAAGTCATATTGATTAGGGGTTTTCTGCTTGTTTCTATGTGTCTACATGCTTAGTTTGGACCCACTTTATATGAAGGATGCTGTGGAAAAAAGTTGAGAGCTTGGCAAATATCACCCTTAAGCTGTATTGATCTCCATTGTTTTCATGCTTTGGAGGGAGGAGTTGTTACTATCTTCCCAAAGCTCCATTGACATTCAGAGGTTTGTTACATTGGTAAATATTTTTAATTTTCTTTTGTCGTACCAAAAAGGAAGGCTACTAGTTCTGTACAAGTGCTATGCTTCAACACCTCTCACTTGTCTCCCTTTTATAACCAGGCTTTTCCTCCCCATACAGACTGGCAAATCAGTGTGAAACTGTGGGGTCCCAAGGAGTTATGATGAACAATATTTCTCCCTGTTCCTGCATTATTTCTGCAAGTTCTGAGATGATATGCTCCATAAACAACAGCAAGCTGCCTAATGCTCTCAGATCCCCAATTCCTCTAAATGGCAAAATAGAGGTAGTTGTTGCAGCTGGTCTAATCCTGAATGGCTACTGAAATAAAAAATGTACTATTTATTATGTACAGATCCATGGTAAATAGCAGTGGACTAGGTTCTGCTATGCAGTCTTTTTGTGTTGCTTAGACTACACCTGTTATAAAGGAGGAAGGAATTTCATTAATCCACTACAGATTTCTAAATCCCAAATGATAGTGTTTTCAGTTCTGTCACTGAACAGTCTCTAGCCATGTGAAGAGCAATGAGATGCTTCCTGTCAAGTGGTAGAACAAAAACAAAAGAATTTTTTCACCTTGCAAGCTTTGTTATTGTAAAAGTTTTTTGTTGTTTTTTTTAAAAGTACAGGATCATGGAAAATTTCTCATGGGTACTGATCTGATTCCAACAGAGCATGCTGATCAAGGTGTTATTTGTCCATATATATTACCTGTATTGATTATCTCACACCTGGAAAAAGTAGTGTCAGTTTCTAAAATCATCCAAAGGGCAGAGAAAGGGCAAAAAAGGACCCCAAAATATGCTTGTTTCATATTTTTGTTTGCAAATTTTCATGCACTGACACTGTTCTGCTCATTATCCAAGTATAGAAACTAATAGTAATTTCTTCTCATTACTACTTTTGGTTATATCACCCAGAGAAGTTGTGGATGCCCCACTGGAAGTGTTCAAGGCCAGGCTGGATGGGGCTTTGAGCAACCTGGTCTGGTGGAAGGTGTTCCTGCTCATGGCAGGAAGGTTGGAACTAGATGATCTTTAGGGTCCCTTCCAACCCAAACCATTCCATGATTCTGTGATTCTATATTGGAGAGATTTATGGATATTCATCTCTCTTCCTCTCCTGCCAGAGTCTGTCAGGCCTTCCGTTTTCTCCTGATGGTGGGTCATTCTCAGGTGCATTTTTTTTTAATTCATGGGATGCTCATTCCTTTTATACTCCATCAGTACTAAAGAGTTACCTCACAGTGAGCATTGGATCCACATGCAAATCATGTATCCCTTCTGAAATAAACCATACAGGCACTTTGCCAAGAGTAAACCCCATGAGAAGGGCATTAAATCAAGCATGATGTTCTGTTTTCCCTGTGGATACCTCAGGCTCCAGCTATTGTTTCCAGAGAGGCTGCTTTACCCAGCAATGGTGCAGTGAGGAGAATAATTTGTGTGCTTGTAATTTAAACTTCATGTCCCAGGGCTGGCATAAGAATTTTTCCTCTCCCAGTAAAAAAAAAAAAATAGAAAAATGGCTTATTTCTGTCATGTGACAAAAAATAAGTCGAGTGCATCTCTGCGTCATTCCCATCAAGCAAAATGGAGTTTACTGTGTTCATGACTTGCTTGGAAGGGGAAAAAGTTGTCTTCCACCATGTGATTGCACATTTCTGAAGCATGCAAGAGGTTAATTTAGGGGATGGAAGGATGAGGAATTAAACAAATTCTGTTCTTGGCTGCTTCATTCATCTGTTTTTGGGAAAAATAAAGAGTATGAGCTGAAGCAAGTTTGGACTAGATGGTATATCAACACCTGCAACAAAGGAAAATGGCTCAGGTTTCAATATGTGCAACTATCGAGCATCTTTTTTTCTTGCATCTCTGTTATGATGGAGGCTAGCATCTTACGGAGGTAGGTTTGAGACCAGGTTGGTAGGAAGCCAGAAGAATTCTCTTTAAAAGCCAGCCAATTTTTATTAGGCATTTGGATACTGTACCAGCTATCAGTTATGTGGGCAAAATCACTTTGGTTTTATTTGAGGTTGAAAGACGTACACCAATCTTGGTGTTTCTCTGGTGATACAATTCTATGGGTGCTGAGTATCTGCTTTGCTGTACCACCCTTACAATTCTGCAGATGGGAGTGTCACACCATTTTACAGGACATTGATCCTAAAAGAGTACTTTCTCAGCCTCAGGAGAGGATCATGGAGGTCCAAGGCAAATTCACTCTGTAGAGATGGCATTTTCTGTGACTTTCCTTTTGGTTTGCCCAATCACTAGACATTTAAGAGGCCAAGCTGACTGAGAGAGGCTGTTGCTCTGCTCTTTCTGTAATTAGAGATCACTGTAAAATGTCACAATGTGGGCACTCTGTCTCTAGCTGCTTTTGAAAATTTTGGTTATAATGCCCAGTTGGATATTTTGTTTGTGCAATGGTGGGTTCTGCTAGAGTCTCTGGGATAGCTAATGAGTTACTTTGGTTACTAAGAGTGGAAAGAAAAACAGATGATTTGTCTATGCTTACTTTTGAGGCTTTCACTCAGTGTGTCTGTGATAAAAATGTATATCTCAGTGCAATGGGATTACAGCTTTGAAAACATCCCTTCCTTAAATATGATAGAAAGTTTTGCTGGACTCCAAAGAGCAATGCAATAAATCTGCTTCAGTTATTATTACTTCAGGTGCTGTTGTAACTGACCTGCTTCCTTGTGACTGTAAAGCATATTGAGATATGTCACTGGAAATGGCCTTTTCACTCTCCTTTCAGCTCTGTCAAGATTTGGAAAAAACTATCTGGCTACTGTCATGGATGTATACAGAGGTAGCTTGATGTCTGTTCCAAGCTTTGGAAAGAGGGTATTATTCATAAGAGTGTATTATTCATTGAGGCTGAATGGAAGGCAAGAAATTTTGACTGTATGCATTTTTTCATGCAGGCAAGTGAGAAATTACCAACATATCTGGATTAGACTTTGCCTTGGCAACAAGGTTTTTTTGGCTTGAAAGGGTGTTTTTGCTCCTTTATGGGCTCCATCCTGATAACTTTGGCCTTTGTGTGAAACTGCAAAATGGCAGATGTAGAAGGCAGGATTGCAAGCTCTGAACTTGGTGAGTGGGGCTAATACTTTTAAGGACAGAAAGATGGGATCAGACAAACTAAAAAAACTGGAATATAATGTGTTATAGGTGTGCCTGCCTGTTCTTCTGACTTTGTCTTTCTGCAGAAGACACTTTCCTCTTGGTCAATTTCAAAAGCTGTCTCTGCTTTTCCACTTAGTTGTAACACTTTGCTGGCTTACAAAGGAAGCGTTATGAAAACACAAAATCCTTCCACTGAGAATGGTGCCATTAGAGGTTACGGAAGGGCTGGAATGAAAGATTCCTCAATGTGGTTCTAGTTTTGCATGTGAAACATTTCACTGATCTGTCTCCCTTTGTTAGTTCATTGTCTTTCTAATCCTCTTTTTTATACCTATCAGTAAGTTAAAGAAATCTACCCCAAGGGTTTTGCTATGTGACTTAAGAGTGTTTAAAAAGTGCATTGCAATGCAATAAAAGGCCCTCCTGAAATTCAGCCTTGCACAGTCTCCTCTCCCTTTATTTAGAGGAAGAATGAACTTGCATCAAGTCTTCTAGCTCAGCTGGGAAAAAAAGTTCTTCAGTACTATTTAGAAAACAAATATTGTCATTCAGACTGTCTAGAAGGAAAAGTATCAAAGCTATGGTCTGGAGACTTGCTCCTCAATTGCAAATGCACATTGTACCCACATATGTTATTTGATTTGCTGTGATTTTCTAACATTCCTTCTTAGTCTTCTGACAGCAGTAACATGGTGGTAGCAGTGCAGATTATAGATCTTGCAAGACGTAGGCTGATTTGGCAATTTCATCTTTGTTGAAAACTCTGCAAGTTTTGAAGACCTGGATCAGTTTTATAGGAGGGTGTAGTTTTAAGAGCAGGAGAAAGGAAGCAGGTCTGGCTCACATGGTTCAGGGCTCTGAGTCTGTAGCTGAAGGCGGGACACTTAAATGCCAAACCCATTTACTTCTTTGAAGAACTCCAAGATGCCCCTGAGGGGAGGTGGAGAGGAACAGAGAAACTTCTTCAGTGATGCACCAGGATAAACAGGGAATTTCCATGTTCAGGGTTAGTGAGAACATGGATGAAAAGTAGATACTTGCACACATGTCTACATACAGAAAGCAAATGAATCCTGCTTCTCCTTTCTATGCTTTGCTGTTCTTCCTCATTCCTACTACCTGAATGCAAGAGAGCATCTGACAATAGGGGAAACTTTCCTTGAAACTTCTGAATATTGATGGGAAGCCCCGTTTTTCTTTTAAGGAGATCCTGGCTTTTCTAGCCAGTGTTTTTTCACATGAAGAAGAACTTTTTAGTTCTTCTGCTTTCAGTAGTGCATTGTACCATCCTGTCAGAAAGATGCTTCTCCAACAGAAGGTCGTATTGGCCTGACCTGCCACAAGCAGAGAGTGATTGTTCTCTCTCAAGGAGTCAGAGCTCAGTTTATCAATGCAGCCTTCTTCACATTCCAGTTACCCTGGAAAAAATAACTACTTGTTGGCTGCCAGGAAGCTAATAAATGCTTAGTCCCAAGAAAAGGCTACTAGGTTCAAATCTGTAGGCAACATGGCAGGGGAGTTGGCAGGGAGGAGCAGGATGCACACAGCTTGTGAGTTTTTAGGGAAAGTTGAAGGTAGTGGGAAGGCCCTGGTTTCACCGAGGACCTTAAGGGTAAGAGCAATGCCTTATTAAATGTCTAATTAGGCTGATAGACTCTGCTGTATGTTCCCACAACAGAATTCCAGGCTTGAGATTGGACATTAAAGGACTGCCTTGTGTTCCTTTGCATGAAGGGCACTGTGTGTAAGCTCCAGCTGCCAAAGATGTTGCTGCATGTGTAGTGTTGTGCTGAGGGATTACTGTACCTTGACAGCAAACCATGAAGGTTTTCCTCAGCTGCCTCAAGAAATACAGCAAATTTATCCTTCACTTTGAAACAGCTTCTGTGCCAAAACTGGGAAGCACAGAAGAATAATCATCTTTTTTCCAGTTCAGCTTTGCTTTTGGTAGTGTGTTCATCTCCACAAGAAAGCAGGAGAGCTGGCATGTAAGAGCAATCCCTTTAAAGGACTGCATGATTGAAAACAGAACTTATTCTTTATTATAGCTCCCTGATAGGCCTGGGCCTTCTTTCCATTATGGTCACATAATATAAATTTGCTTTAATTTTTTCATAGTAACACTTAATATCTGATATAGGTACACTTTTGACTTCTGTCATCCTTTTTTGTCCAGAAAGTATAGATACACAGAACAGATAAATTATTTCAGTTAAAATATAGATGCTTAAAAAAAAAGTTTAAAACCTGCTTAAAGTGATACTTGGTTTGCAAACTAAGCTTAATGCTAACCTCCAAAATTCTAGACCACAAGATCCTATCCTGCATCAGCTCCTTTGTGAGGCTACAGTCTGTATATGGTCCCCAGTCTGCCAGGCTTATCGTACCCCATAATAACCGCTAAACTGTTCTTTAGGCTTTTTTGCTTTTCACGCAGTATCCGTTAGGTGTAGCAGGCAGGGCTAGTAGGACACGCATCCTTGCCCCAAGGAGGCTACTTTACACTGATGCCCTCTCCCTTCCAGTCATTGTCTTGTCAGAGCTGCTTTGACCATCTGGTGCTCCTCAGGTTGGGTGATACTCTTAAGGCTGTTGCATCTTTGAACCTAAGCTCTGTGTGTGGATTTCAAGTGATACCTTCTGCATTCCCGTAGAAATGCAGATACTTTTTTTGCGTCCTTCTTCCAGTTGCTCTGTGTTGGGGATGAAACTTTAGATGACAAACATATTTGACAAGCAGGCAGCAGTAGTCTAGTTACAGTTTTAAGAGTTACAGCTCTTAAAAGACCAATGGTCCCTCCTGACTGAGATGCCATCAGTCTAGAAGCAATCTATTTATTACTTAAAGTAGACATAAGAAAGGAGAAAAAAAGAACAAACGTCTCTTAGCTGTTCATTTTTTCTTCATACATTTGTTTACTGAAGGCAGAAAAATGTGTTTGGTTAAAGTACAAGTAAGTGGTATTTGCAGGACTAGCAGGGGTGGTTCTACTTTTGGTGTATTTTTCAGCAGCATTTTGTAGCTAGTGTCTAAGTACTATACTACTGAGTTGTTCTGCTAGAGCATGTTCTAGCCCATATTCCTCTCTGCTATGTCAGGGAATGGAAACTCCACAGGTCATAAGCCAATAATTTAGTGGTTCATAATATCAGACAGATACTATATAGCAGACATTTTGCAAAATCCTGATGCTTTTGTCTAGCTGTTCATCTATCTAGTTCTTGATGTGGAATGCTTTGTTGTATCTTGTAGGTAAGATGATTTCATTTTTATTTGAATTTTCAGTTTCTTTGGAAGCAAAAGGTTTTCTGAATTGGAGTTTTGCAGAGGGAATCTATTAATGGACCACGTGCGTCTCTGTAACGTCTTGTGGTGAGACAGTAGGTACATAGGACAGACTGACAGTGCCCTTTTTTTTCAGGGGGAGCACAGAGTCAAGCTTGTTTTCAAACAAGGGATTACTGGATCCTTGTTTGCTCTCTTGCTGTTTGCAATCTTATTTATGATTCTACTCTTAATCCTCCTATTTTAGGAGAGAATTTTGAAGAAAGGTCATTCATTCCTCACAATGCATGACACTCATTGACTCTCTGGAGCCTGTATAGTTTGTGTACCCTGTACAAAGTTGAGTGACTGCATTAGTTTTGTGGCTGCCTGTTATTGACACTGATCCGTTTTGGGTCATCTCTCTGATTCTCTTGACCATGGAAGTACTGACATGCTTAGACATCATGGCAGGAACATACAGGTTCTTTAATGGTCTTATTCTTTACTTTTTGGCAAAAGATGCTAGTAAACCTGGCCTACCTGCTTTGACTCTGTCATCTTCCTCTACTATCTCAAAGTGAACTGAGAATCCTAAGTTTTTCTGTCAGCCCCTCTTCAGTGCTGGTGCCATTTCAAGGTAACAGTGAGGCCATCCAGGTCATGCTGTCTCCAGCATGTTGAAGGCAGCCGTATTTCTTGGTTTGGTTTGTTTGTTTAGTTATGCAGTATCCTGCTGGCAGGAGGGCCTGGACGCAGATAAGGTGGCCACAGCTGTCAGCAATTAAGTTAGGTTAGGAATTTTGAAAATATGATGGAGAAGAAGTCTGTGCTTGTGCTGCCTGAAGGATGTCACATGAGCTGGGTGTTCTTCATATTGCTATGCCTTAAGACTAACCATGAACGTCAATTTATATGATTGCCCATTGACTGCAGAGTGTTTTCCTCAGGAAACAACTATTTGTGCTGTGTAATCTCTGCTGGCTTCTGGATTGTCAGGTGGAATGTGGTGCATGTTGTCCTAAACGAGTTGATTACTGATTACCTGAAGGAGAGAGACTGATATTGCTGCTCACAAGACTGTCTGAGATATCTGGGCTAATAGACTCTTCAGTCACAAGATGGTTGCCAGAGAGGGATCTAGGACTTTTCTTGAAAATGAATTTCTGATGAACTATATTTCCCCCATCAGGTTGGTACAACCCTAATTTATTGACTTTCAGTTGATATTTTGAGTCTATACTTACTTTTCCTGAACGCTTAAAATGGGGATGCCTGTGTGCATGGATTTGCCCTAATGCTCTGGTCAGCGGTGACTTGGACATGCTGCCTTCTGTGGAAAGCTGGCCCTTGTAATATGTAAAAAAATGTATCCTATAGCTGCTTAATATTCACCAGTATTTAATAGGAATATCCTGTTATCCACCACAAGCTATGAACTTAGAAAACTGAGAACTAAAGAGAGACCAGGGACTGTCCCAATATTGACCTTCAGAATACCCATTTCTTCTTGGTCACTGCTGCAAAGTCTCTCTTTTCTATAGCAGAGCAACATGACTGTCCTACTTGCCCTCTGCATTTGTATAAATACGAAAAATTACTAGGATACTTTTAATTAGCTATTAATAAAACTGTCTTTCTGATTTCTTGCAGGCTCCTTTGGAAAGTTAAGCCTCCCATAAAACCCTCCAGCAGTGATTTGGAAATTTAATTATGTTTTTGCTTCAGAGGTTATGAAAAAAATTTCTTTGTGAGGGAGGGAGAAGGGGAAGGGAAGCTGAACTTTTGAAATCAGTCTCCTGCACTGAAGAAGGCCAGCTAGAGATAGGTTCATGAATAAAACTTGTTTTTAAGAAGCAAAGTTTCTAAATAAAGGAAAGGACAAACTGTAATTGAGAGCTACCATTCAAGGAAGCTCTTGAGGCCAACATCAGCAAAACTTTTGGTTCACTACCACAGCCCAGGTACAGTTGGACTGTTGTAAAATAACTGAGGCAGAAGAACATTACCATTTACCTCCTTTATGAATGCTAAGTATGAACACACACCATTGGCCATTCTGGGTGACTGTGACAGTTTTGCGGGGATGACAATGCACAGACAGGACATTACCCTCATCTTTACCCAAACCCATGAAAATCCCTCACCACAGAATATTTGCATGGAGTTGCTGCTGATACTGCTTTCAGAAGGAAGGTTAAGTGTTAAGGCTTTGGTCTGACAGCTTTAAGACCAGATCTTTGCCTTTTTTCACCCCTTCTATGCCATTCAGTTAGTGTCTTTTAAGAGCTTTATGCTAGCCTTACATATTTACCTACAGCCATGCATCAAAATCAATACCTCTCTTTAAAATTCATTTGATGTGTTACAGCACCAGAGAGAATTTCCACTGGGAACATGGAAAACACTAGGAAATTGGTGATCAGTTCACAAGATCTGAGGTCTGGTGCCAATAGGCTATTTTAGTTTCAAAAGGACAACTTCACCACTTTTGCCTTTTTATATGTCAAAATCATAACTGAATGATTCTTCCTTGTGATTATAAAGAAATCTGATTTGGATTCTTTTCTCTCCTTTCTTTCAGTGGCAGCTTCTGGACTGTTAACACAGTTGGGGAAAAACCTAGTCTAATAAGGCTACACAAGACCAAATGTATTCTCCATCTCGGTCCCCTGGGTCATACAGAGCTCTTCTCTGTATTGTTCCTCCTGATGCTAAATCTAACCTGCTGTGCAAAGGAGGCTGCTCTAACTGTGTTTACTCGCTACACAAATTTGTGTGGCAAACAAAGATTTTGCCATACTTTTCTTTATGCTAGAAATCTTAACAAAACACTTTCTCAACTAATGCTTTTTTCTCCCCCAACAATTTGGGTCCAGCTGTTCATTTAAAAAATAACGGTGTTGCTTCTTTCTCTTAGCACCCTCTAATAAACCAAGAGTAAATTACTGTCTGACCTACTTACTGGGATTGCTTAAATAATCCTCAATATGGCAGTATAATTTGATGCCTTAAAATACAGGGCATACAAGTTGCAAGTTAAAAGAAGAAATATTGAATGTTAATGACAACACAACTGGGTAACATAATAGCCTGAGGGATATTATGTTTCATATCTAACATTCCCCTCTGTTTTTTTTCCCCTCATCTGTAGCATTTTGTTCTTCCCTCTTGTAGATTAACTAATTTCCTGAATCTCTGAATGAACTGGGTGAAATACTAATGATCTGGAGCTAAAATAAAAAGTTTATAAAAAAGATAGATGGGTTTTTTAAATTTTAATAGGTAGTATGTTTTAAAAGAAGGGTAAAATGCATGCTTGCATTACACCATTTCCTGCTTTGTGCATTCCTTGTGCATCTCTGTGCAATTCCCAGTGACAGCCTCATTTAAAGAAGAAGAAAAGTATTTCAGGAGTAGAGGGAAACAGTAAGATACTAAGTTTTCTTTTTTAAAAGGCAATGGTTCAAAGTCAAGAGTCTGAGCAATCATCTTCCAGATTTAGCAAAGCAGTTTAGCAAATTCTACCTAATAAGCATTTTGTGTTACAGATTCATGTTATAGTGCTGAATCTGAATTTCTCTAGATCAGGAATGATACAAGTCTATATTAATATTTGTCTGTTTGGGGTAATTTCTTTCAATAATAAGTAAGATATGAGGGAGAGATGCTATCCTGTCAAAATTATCTGATGATTTTTCTTTCTAGTTGCTACGTTCTTCCTACTATGTTGATTTGAGTCTCCATATTATAAAACAATAATACGTAGTGCACACTACTGCTTACCTACATAAATAATTATCAACTAACTCTAAGCTTCATATATGACAAAGTTGCAGTTCAAATCTTGACAAAGATGAATCTACTTTTCATTATTTCTGCATAGGCTTGCCAACCTCCCAGTGGTGTCTAACTGAGACACCTTCAAGGTGATTGTATTCTTCATGACTCACCCTGTTTTATAATAGAGTTTGACCTGAAGTTCCTGAGCATGGCTGAATTTCAGACATGCTAAGTACACATCCTGATCATCATTTTGAATATGTTACTTCATCACAAATCCATGAGTAACGTGATTTCTAATTTCCACTTTGTTCCTTAAGCAACTTCTGAGGATTTGGGCCTCAGTCTATATGCCACTGAAGACTTCCAGAGAATGTGTGTTTAGTGGTAAACTAAACAGCGTTGCAACTTCAGCTCTGTAGAAGCCTTTGCTCATACCTACAATCCTGTCTTAAACACGGACCACTTATTACGCAGCTATGAATTCTCTCTACCTGGGTTTGTTGGATTTCTCATCTAATAAGAACAAGTGCCAGTCATGTTAAAAAAAACACCCTGATCCAACACATTTTACTTTGCTAGAGGAAGGGCTCTATTGAGTGAGAAAGACCTAGACAGGAAAGTGAGAGGAAATATGAGAACAACTTGGAGTTGTCAGGAAAATGTCTCAAATCTGCCTTAGCAACTTTCAACAAAGAACTGGGAGCATCTGGATTAAGTTGAAATGCTTGGTCACTTCAGTGCCTGTGGAACAAGTCTAAAAATTACCTAGTGACAGCACTGTGAACTCTCAGCTTCTGATTCTAACCAGGAGTCACATTTATATTCAAACAAAACAATGAGAAAAAAGGACTAGATAAAGAAGAACTTGGCTGTACTACAGATGATTATCTGGTGGTAGTTGAAAAATGCAAAGAGGAAAGAGAAAAGTTGTGGAGCCAGGTTTGTTCACAGGATGTCTTTACAGAGGAATTAGAATACAGTTTCTCTTGCTTAATTTTAGGACTTATGTACTGCTGTCATGTTGTCTAGGAGACTGTTGAATTATCTCATGAAGAAAGTGATGAAAGCTTTGTTATGAGTCATGTAAGACTGGACAGATAAAGCACTAGAAAATGTTACAGAAGCAATTGGGTATTGGTCCTAAATGGGGAAGGACTCAATGGATTCAGCAATCTTTATTTCGATAGTGGAGACTAGAAGAGAAGAGGAAAGGAGGAACAAGTAAAATGCATATGATGCCACTCAGCTGCATTTCTCCTGATCTGCTCAGGATCACAAGTGTTTAGTTAGCATTACTGGCATAGGCTTACTGTAACACCTAGCTCCTTGTTCAGTGGGAGGCACTAGAACAAAGTTGTTAGATGTGCCAAAACTATGCAAAAATCACAGGGAAGATTAAAATCCAAATCTCCTTTGCCTTAACTAACACTTCTTGCCTGCTCTTTCCAATCTTTTTATTGTGGAATAATGATCACAGAAAGATCTTGGTTAGATGTCCTTATAGTAAATGCTACGAAGTCTGTTAAGTTTTTGGTGTTTTTCCTCTTAGTGTTTGTCTTCAGTGAAACTCCGTGGAAATACTTGAACTAACTGCAGAGTAGAAGGTGTAAATTAGCCTGTATGAATCTTTATGCTGCTTATGCTTTATGGCTTTCAGGATCTGAACTATCTATTTTAATATTCCATGCTGTGATGACTTGGGAAGCCCATGAGTCTTCAGTCTCCATTTTGCTGTAAATGAGGTTTTTCCTATGGCATGGCAAGTTTGAGCTGGGTTGCTCCCAGCTTTTCTGTGTTTCATGGCAAATGTGTGTTTTTATGTGTGGTTTTAGCACCATGAAGTTCTGGGAAGAGACAGCAGAAATCTTTCATTGCATCACTCTTTCTTATGCAGCAGGATGTCTGTAAATGTAATAGACATGCCAAATGAGAAGTGTTGTTTCAATTTGGGAGGAAGGGTTGAAGGAAAAAAGGAGGAGGAGAAGATTTTCTCAGCAGTAGCAGGAACAGGGTTTCTCACAACACTTGCATGGTCTATTGAGACAAGTTCCTTCTGAATTTCCATGCCAGAGGTCAACAGGTGGAAGATCACGTCTCTCAGTGGGAAAACCT
>NW_010542467.1:0-14893 GCF_000687285.1 Phaethon lepturus | reverse complement strand
CCAAGTGGTTTGAAAGGGTGTGGTCGTATGTGCAAGTCCCAGCAAGTGCAAGTTGCACATCTTTACTTGACTGGGCACCCTCTTAAAGTCTTCCGGAGTAAGGCAATGCCCTCCCTGAGAGGAAGCAGGTATTTAGAGGTTCTTCAGGTCTGTGAACAAGACAAATTAATACACTGGGAACCAGAGGAGGAATGCAAGGGAAAAAGAAACACAAATTAAGTGGTCAAGAGATTACGGTTCCATATTTAGGCTGGAAAATTGCTAGGATGTCCTATGGGCTCACTATGGCTATGGACTGCAGTGGTGTTTCCCATCATGTCACGCTAGAGTCTATCCACATGAATACACTTCACGGGACCTAAACCTGTACTTTGTCTGTCTTTTGTTTTTCCTTAGAGCAGCTGTGTCCTAGGCTTCATGAATAAACTGTGAGAAGAGATGTCTCCCAAGACACTTATTTTGTATTTGCAAGAGAAGGTAGTCTCCTTTGCTTGTATCGGGTTTGCGTGGCAAGGTTTTGGTAGCAGGGAGGATGCAGAGGTGGCTTCTGTGAGAAGCTGCTAGAAGCTTTCCCTATGTCTGATAGAGCCAATGCCAGCTGGCTCCAAGATGGACCCACCACTGACCAAGGCCAAGCCCATCAGCGACAGTGGTAGCACCTCTGGGATAACATATTTAAGAAGGGGGGAAAAAAAGGCAACAAAAATTGCAGACAGAGAGAGGAGTGAGAATATGTGAGAGAAACAACTCTGCAGACACCGAGGTCAGTGCAGAAGGAGGGGCAGGAGGTGCTCCAGGTGCTAGAGCAGAGATTCCCCTGCAGCCCATGATGAAGACCATGGTGAGGCACGCTGTCCCCCTGCAGCCCATGGAGGACCCCCATGCTGGAGCAGGGGGATGCCCGAAGGAGGGTGTGACCCCATGGGAAGACCACACTGGAGCAGGCTCCTGGCAGCATCTGTGGACCCATGGAGACAGGAGCCCAGGCTGGAGCAGGTTTGCTGGCAGAACTTGTGACCCCATGGGGGACCCACGATGGAGAAGTCTTTTCCTGAAGGACGGCACCCCATGGAAGGGACCCAGGCTGGAGCAGCTTGTGAAGAACTGCAGCCCATGGGAAGGACTCTTGCTGGAGAAGTTCATGGAGAACTGTCTCCTGTGGGAGGGACCCCATGCTAGAGCAGGGGAAGAGTGTGGGGAGTCCTCCGTCTGAAGAGGAAGGAGCGGCAGAGACATGTGATGAACTGACCACAACCCCCATTCCCTGTCTGCCTATGCTGCTTGAGGGGTGGAGGTAGAAAAATCAGGAGTGAAGTTGAGCCTGGGAAGAAGGGAGGGGTGGGGGGAAGGTGTTTTAATATTTGGATTTAGTTCTCATTACCCTATTCTGATTTTGACTGGCAATAAATTAAACTAATTTCCCCAAGTCAAGTCTGTTTTGCCCATGACAGTAATTGCTGGATGATCTCTTCCTTGTCCTTACCTCAACCCACAAGCTTTTGTTACATTTTCTCTCCCCTGTCCAGCTGAGGAGGGGAGTGATAGAGTGGCTTTGGTGGGCACCTGGTGTTCAGCCAGTGTCAACCCACCACATCCACAAAGGACTGATCTGCAGTGAAGTGTGTGTCTTTTAACAAAGAAGAACTAAAACATACTCTGGCAAGGAATTCCTCCTACAATGTGGGTGTATTGGCCCATAAAAAATACATGTATGGTGAAGAAATTCCCATTGTCTATTTCTCCATTGGATCCAGGGGTGTAATTGCAGCTGAATTCAACAGCTACATAAGGCAGGACATTTGAATGAGCAACATCTCCCAGGTGAACATAGGAATCTGGCTCAAGAAAGCGTTTGAGATGTGCAAAATAAGACCTCATTTTGTTCAACAGGTGAAGCCCTAAAATGTTGTTGGAGCATCTATAAAATGATGACAGTGTCTAAAATCAGGAGAGATAAAAGATTTTTCTGACCCATACCAAAGCAAAAGTTTTTTTCTGACCCACATTTGCCTTCCTAAAGTAGACAGTCTGAAACCTTGTGCACATAGCTTCTAAAAGCCCTGGAAACTCAGTGTCTGCTAGTTTGAGGAGATGAAACAGCATTAATTTGGTAGCCCTTAAGAGACTGGCGTGGTGTAAAAGATGATCCTCGGTGCGTTATGAGGGAAAATTTGTATTTGCTGTGATCTAATCTCTTGTGCTCAACAGTCCAGTGATTTCATTTAACAGCTGAGAGGAAATGAAGAGTGTTCGGTCTTAGATCCAAGAAGATATTGACCATAGGAAGTGGGAGGGCAAGCCACAGGGGCCAGTGATCTTATGTATGGGTTTTGTCTATTGCAGTTTTCAAAAGGACATAATTTTACATCTTGACAATTTGAGATTTTTTATTCCCCTCCAAAAATCATTGCTACAGTATTGTATCTATTTGTACCTTTTGAAGGTTCCCTGTTTCCATTTCAATTGAGTAGAAAAATGCTCTACGGAAAAAGTAGAAGCATCTGGACACGGAACACTTAAATATACAGTGTAGCAGAAGTTGGGCACTCTCCACTTATTTTCAGTGCTGCTGCTATTCATTTGAGACCATGTACTTAGCTGAGATGGAAATCTGTTTGCTATGGGCTGCACAAGCACCAGGTTCCTGTTCTGAATAGCTAGCAGTCTTTCTGCCTAAACAAAAAGTTGGAGAGAAAGAAGAAGTGAAGGGACTAATTCCAGAGAGCTGGGCATGTCTGATCCTTAGTCCAGTACTTTGCCAACTTGGCCATGCTGCTTCCTCAAACTATCCAGGGCACAGGGCAGTACCAGCCTCTACCAGCGTACGATGCAGTTGCACGCAGAAGTGCAACAAGTCAGGCAGCAGGCAGGCTGCAGTGTGAAAACAGCATTGCTTAATTTGAACTGACAGCATTTGATGAAACACATCAGGAGCTGTAAGGGCCAGGAGGCATTTCTTTTTAGCCGGACTGCTGATGTCAACTTGGATAGCAGATGCTCCAGCTAGATTACAGAGGCAGGATAGAAAAGGTCTTGCTTTCTCACAATATCTACTTTCTAATTTTACTGTTTTAGTCTAGCCTTCTCAGCTTTCTCCTATGTTATACTGAGACCTCCGTGATTTTCATATGGAAAAAGTGAAAACCTGCACAATCCTAGTTTTGCATCACTTTTCTTACAGAGAAGCTAGATGGGCAAGAATGGCCAAATGGAAAATAGATGTTAAATAATTGCAGTTTCTTGCTTTCCATTTATTTCAGGAATCAGCATACACCTGCACACATGCACATGTTGAAATCCAAAGCTGGATGTCCAGTGCTCCAGATTCATACCACACTTTAATTGTGCCTTCTGCAGTCAGATTATATTCAACGATATGAGGCATGAAATGGCAGACAGAAGCATTCTGTAGGGATTGTCACTTAGCAGTGGCAATCTGATAAAAAAATTGGCAGGAATGCATAGTTTGTAGCCCTGCTTAAACCCTGGGTCTCACTGGAATCTAAATCTGACCTGCATGGAGTAAGGAATAGCTACACTTTGAATAAACTGAGGTAATTGGAGAAAGCTCAAGTGCTGATCTTCCTCTGGTTTGGACCCCCACTGGCCCAATTCAAGGAAGTCTGTTCTGAGCTTGCCAATTAATACATATTCATACTGCTTATTGAATGAGACAACACCCTGGCTATTAGATCTCCTACTCGATGACAAGTTTCATGTTGTTGCTGTGGCTGTTAAGCAAAATACATAATTTTTACTTTCCTTTTACTTTCGTCTCTTGGAAATTTTTTTAGCATGTTCAAGTTGCATTTGGTATCATGGCTCGGCTAATATCTGTGCGTTACTATTATTTCAGTACAGCCTGGAGAAAAACTCGGGGTTAAGGTGCCATAGTAGAAGGCACTGTATGTACATATTAACTGCTTCTCTGCAGTGCTTTGTTCTGGCAAACTTGCTCTTGCAAGACACAACACAAAGAATGACAGAAGGAAGTGAGACCGTGAAGTCAATTGCCCTAATGGCCCAGACAACTATCAGCAGAACCAGACAGAAGTCCAGCTCCTTAGACCCAGACCTTAGCTCGTTGGACTGGGAGATTGCTGGATGCCAACAAATCACATCTGGTCATCCCTCAGGTGCGTCCCAGCTTGTGGATTTGAATTAGCTGCCAGTTATAGTGTAGGAGATGGATAAGGGGAATGTTTGGTGATGATGATGTGATTCAGCAGCAGAGGGAAATTCCTTGTGTCCCCTCCCAAATACCTCGGGAACTCGAACAAAGAGAGGAGACAGACTTTTTCCTTGTCCCATCCTAGCCAAAAAAATCCCCTTGCTGACACTTTCAGCCTATGGTTTGTTAGTGAATAAACAAACTGAGGTGTGGAAATTAGTTACCGATCAGCTGGGGTTGATTCTTGTTCTTGGTGTCTCAGATGGATGGTTTTTTTAATCCTGGAAGACTGCAGTAAAGGAATAAGAGGCAGATCCTTTGTTTATGCACTGTTTGCATAGGTATGTGGCTATTGGTATGAAGAGCAGTCATTCCCTGAGAATCCCGACTAAACAAAAATCTTTAGCGCAAAGTGCTTAGAAAGAGCAAACAAGGAGTGCAGACTAGGGGTACGGAGTGTTGGGGGGCATGTGGATGAACACTGTTTTTTAATTTACATTGGTATGTCTTCCACCACTTAGGAAAGAGTTAAACGTAAGAATGTCCTGATCCTCTTTTCACCTCCTGGTGTTGTGCGTTACAATAAGAAAGGTTTTCCTGTCCCCTTTTGAAGGAAACAAGTTTAAAACCATAGTGGCTGGGGATGGCCCCGAACTCCATGGCTGGGGATGGCACCATGCACAGCTCCTGTGATGCAGCCAGCATCAGCAAGACAAAGGCAGAGATAATAAAAATGGGAACTAACCCAAAGAATTAGGGGAACTGAGCAGCATCTTATGAGAGCTGAAAGGAAAACCCGGCTGGTGTTTCCAAGCAGTGTGTGATTGCCTCCACTGCAAGTGACCTGCTCCATTGCAGGATGCCAGGAGCCAAGGATGGGACAAGCAGGTCCCACCTCACTGGGTTCCATCTCAATCACAGCATAACGTGCTCCTGGCCAGCTACAGGAGGCAAATCGATTAATGGGAGTTTTCTCTCCCCACTCTGGCAGAGTTTTGCAGAGAGATGGGAAATGGAGGGAAGGAGTTAATCTCTGTGCAGTCAGATCGTGCCTCCTCCCTGCTTTTTTCTCTCTGACTCCCATGTTGTTGCTCTACTGTAGTGCTTGGTCTGAGCTGCCAATGGAGCAAGTCCCTCATTGCACACTGCCCAGGCGCAAACACCACCTTCTCCAAACCCAGACGATTTACCTTCTTAAAAAAAATCACAAAAGGGCTTATTTAACGTATGCTCAGGAGTCTGTGATAGATCCTCTGCTTCGTGATCACAGTGTTTTTTGTATACCTTGTTGAGAAGAGGGGACTCCAAAGCCAGCTCTTTCTGGAAACTAAATGGTCAGACCCCTCCTCCTTCCAGCTTTCACCCCTTTTCTCACTGTCTGTCCCTCCAGAGTGAGAAAAGTTTTAATAGTGCTAGCTGGGGAGGCACCATGTGGGGAAGCCAGCTAATGCCATCTTGGCCAAGGAGGAAAAAGGGGGTCAGTGGACATCCAATTTCCCTCAGAAATTAGGTCAAATAGATGCAGCTCCAGCATTGCAGTGAGCTCTCCCTGTCATGAAAATTTCAGTACAAATTATTTTGAAAAATAGAGCCTTTCATATACCTGCCCCAGCATAATTTGAGATTTCATTTTGGGCAAAATGGGGTCTAGGAGTTATATTTAAGATATTGAACACCTTACCAGGGCAGCCCCCTCCTTTTCAATCACAAAAGAATGTCTCAAGCTTTAAACTTCTTGAGATAAAACATGCTTAGGTTCAGACAAACTTCTTCATACACTTTCAGGCTAATTTGGATAACTATTTTAGCTGGGAAAATGTTGGTAGTTATGCCAATGTTAATATTTATTTGTGAAAAAAAAAAAAAAAAAAAAAAAAAGAAGTATCAGTACCTTAGGGGTTTGGCACAGGACCTTGAGGTTTGGCAAAGAAATATTCCTGGAGTCAAAGAGGTGGTTTTTGCCATCCCTGCAAAAAACCTGCACAATTTGGCTGTGTTATAAGACTCTGTTACTATTCTTGCATGTGCAGTAGAACTTGCTCTAGCAGCCCTGCTCTGCTGCTGTGTGAATACTCTGCCCTCACTGGATTATATTCCCACACTCCACTGAACCCTGAATGTCCTTCTGCAGGATGGAGGCTGAAAATATGGTCATTGAGTTTTGAATGGCACTAATTTGGTTTTGGAGCTTTGGCATGATCATTCCCAGAAGAGGACCAATGTTTCCTGCCTGTGCTTTGACTAGCTTACCTTCTTTCTTCTTCAGTGCAGGAGAACCCAGGCCCAGGGTCATGTGTCAGGGCGATCTGTCTCATGTCACTTAATGGTAATGTCAGTGCCAGGTGATGGGCAGGGCAGTGGCGGGGGATGTATTAGCCTGCAGGAAGCTCTGGAGAGTTTCTCTGGCAGCACTCAGACTCTGTCAGAGAGCATTTTAGGCCAGGGACCCCATGTCTGTACACACGCTTTCTCTTACATATTGGGGAGCACCCCCTTCTATCACTTTACCTGCCTGTGTGTCCAGGGGTGTTTGATAGACTTTCCAGTGGAGCTGTTCTGGAGGAGGTAGAGCAAGTGTCAATGTCCCTGGACTCTTGCAGGTGGGGGTAGGACATAAGATTTTGTAAAACAAATTGGACCTTAACAGAGATCCAGAATTTGCATCCTCTTCAGTGGGTTTCTTCTTTGGAAGAAACGTGCTTTGACTGTTCAGTCATCAGCAGCTGTGTGTGACTGTGGGTGTGTGATTTCACAGCTTCTTTACCTTTACTGGTTAAATAAATATTGCCTTTATTCACAAAGGAAGGGGCTCTCCCAAATCAGAGAGAGAACTTCCTCAGTAGCCAGCATGGAGGCCAGCAAAGACTAAACATCATTGCAAGACTCTCCACAAAGAGCAAAGCTTGCTTCTTTACCCTGACACAAAGAGCAGCATGTACAGGAAGAAAACAAAAACACTACTTCCCTTCAAAAAAAACATGACAGAACCCCCTACAACAGACATGAAAGCACCTGCATGAGAGAAGACACTCTACTGAACATACTTCTTGAAAAGAAGATGAGGGAATGTTTAGGATGTGGTGGACTTTAATAACTTCGTTTAATGCAGTGCTGGAGGCACTCAGATACATCAGCAAAGAAGCAAAACTAGGAACTTAAGCAGAATTACATTACATGTAATATATAAAACACGTTATACAATTTGGCATTCAGCAAATGTTAGCAATCAGTAATTCAGCATAGATGATAAAGAACTGAAAGGTATGGCTTCTCCTAAACCACAGAGATGTACAGAAAATGTCAATAAAATGCTGTACTTGGCTTACACTCTGTTATTGTAAGGTGTTAAAGAACACTTGGCCTAGAATTATAGGAAGGACAGGGGAGCATCTTAGACCCCATAGTCTATCAGTAGCCAATTTCCCACTAATTTGTTTGATTTCAAATAGTATTTCCTCCTGTTGTTGTGTACAAGCAGACACACAGAGAAGGAAGGTGTCTGGAAATGGCCACTCAGGCTGATCATAGTGCCCAGAGAAACACACTAAGCAGAAGCACCCTCTGAATTCCATAGTCCCTAAGCACAAGCTTTTCTTGTTGCTTCCTCCTTTTTTTCTGCCAGAACTTCCTCCTTTCCTTCTCTTGTGTGCCTTCCCATCTTGCTCCTTGTCCACTGAATTTCCCTTTGGGTAGCAGTGGCCTGGAGCAGGAGCAAAGCGGTTCTGAAATGCATCAGAGCTTTAGGAGCTTGTACCTGACCTGCTTCTAAATTATCAGCTTGCCGAGGAGATAATCACTTCTTTAACTTTGTTCGTCACAGTGAACAGAGTCCTTTAGTTCTCTGCATTGCTAGCAGTTTGCTTTCCTCTCCCCTTGGGATTTAGCTTTTAAGTCTCTGTGGCAAAACTCCAGCCATTGCTTTCTTGAAAGCACTCCCAGACATCGTGTGATTTTGCTTCTATGTGCCTTCCTAAGCAACAGCCACCACCGCTGTCAGCTCTGCCATGAAGATCATCCTGCCTTCCCACTCCTTCTTTTATAAGCTCTGCTGCTTTCAGAGATCAGTGTGATTGTTCCCATGGGGCTAATGCAGAAAGGCAGAGTCACAAAATTAAATCAGAAAGGATCACTATTATTGTCTAGCCCCATCCTTCCCATCTAACAGAGGGCACAAAGCGTCTTTCTGTAAGTCTTGAATTGGGTCTTGTAACTTGTGGCTGAAGTAGAGAATTGCCTAGATACCTATCTCCACCAACAAAGAGAGGACAACAGAGCAAATTCTGGATAAGATCAGCAGTTTCTTTACCCTAGAATCATATTTTCTTAGGATATAAAATACTTAACACTTTAAAGGCAGACAAATGATGTAACAATCTAATTGCAAAATTGTAGGGTATTGACCCTAATACTTTCGGATTCTGATTATTAGCTATCTCCCGACAAGAAACAGGAATGGTACTGCATAAAGTAAGATGTCAGGATGAAAATTTGGATATTGCAAGTGTCCATCATGCCAGTGTACACATTATTATCTATCCTTACTTCGTGCAGACTCATCCACAATATCTGGCCTAAGTAGTAATCCCTCACTCTCTTGAAAGGTGAAGTAGGATGTTTTTGTCCATTTTCACATCTGGGGTATTCTGCATCTGGAATTACATAGTTTCCAGCATGACCAAGGACATACATGGCAGCCTGCACTACGTTTGTCACTTAACAAAGGCTCCTCCTCACCACTTGGCCCTGTGTTGGTGATAAGGTCTGAGTTTTTATTTTAAGATTTGAACTGGAAAAGCGTTATTCTTTCAGGAATCTCAGAGCATGCTCTGAACATTAGCAATTCTAAACTCCACTTAGGATTTTTTATGACATATAACTTGATTGCAGTGTAGTCTTTTGCAGTTTGATTCAGAGGTGCAAGATCAAACTCTTCCCAAGTACAAGCATGTGCAGCCTCACTTGTCGTGGGGGATATTTGCTGTGCCTTCAGGGCAAATTACTGAGCTGAATTTGGCCCAGAGGCATAAGCCAGCCTTCTGCTTCCCATGCATAGTATCAGAAATATAATTACATAACCATGTTCCTAGAAGACTCCTAGACAACACAAGCTCTGCTGATAGGATCCTAGTTTTAACTGAACTGTGAAGTCAAAAGACCTGTTGACTGACACAGAGGATGGTGATAGTACTATACCCTTGTAGAAAGTTTATTGACTTTTCTCTGCATACTTTTCTTTTCAATTACAGAACCAATCTAATCTCGAAAACCTTTGTAGGAAAGTAGTCTCTTCACTGACAAAATCAAAGCTTTGAGTAACACAATTTAGTATTTTATGGCTAGTAATAAACTCCATTTATCACTGGATTTAGTTTTGCCTTGTGAAAACCAGCCATGCTGGCCCCTTGCTTTTCACAAGGAGCTCAACTCAGCTTGACCCAAAGCTTGAGCCTCCTTTATGGAAGAAAAATAAAATAAACATTTTTCTTTAAGAAGGGAAAGAACAGTATTTCTTTCTGACTGCTCAAAGTCATATCACATCACCTTGCAAAGCATGATGGAAAGGGATGTGTGACTCACTCCCTTTTTTAAGGCCTTCAGACACAAAATATTCAGCTTATATTATAACGCCCTTTGCCAAGAGGTGTTCCATCTTAAGAAGACGGGAAAATTTGGTAATGTAAACTCCACTTACATGTCATGACTTGTGGGAATGCTAGGGTTTATACCAAAGCTCAGTAACTTCTGTGAGCTTTGGGTTGAGCTGGGAAATACGTGCTTTCTTCAGCACTCATTGAAATGCAGCTCATCACTGTAGCAGCAAGAAGTTGTAGAGGACTGGGTGGCCCCTGGAAAGCGAGCTACCTGTTGTCAGGCAGTATACACACCATAATGAGCACTTATAGTTGCCCTCATTGATGGAGAGTGGCGGGGACCATAACCCTCACATCTTGGATAACAGCTCCTTCCAGGCTGGTTGGAATGCTGACAAACTGGTCTTGAGAGGTTTATATTGGACTGTACCAACATCCAAGATGTGACTGGGGCTTCTGCTCAGGTTCAGGGGAGATGGCATGAGCCACTCCCTCCACGTAGTAGCAGTGATCCTTCCTGAACTGACATGTTGGGTTTGCATGGCAGTCTAAGGCACGCTCAGATTTCCACTCAAGCCTTAAAAATTTAGCCTTAAAAAAGTTTCAATTTGAAGCCATGGATTTGCTCTGTCCCTTCACATCATTAACGGAAAGAGAGATGAATCACAGACTCATTTTCCCTAGCCCAGAAGGCTGCCAAAAAAAGTCTCTCAGGGAACAGGGGACAACCTGAATTATAGCACTTGTTGGCCACAGAGTCTGAATTTCCAGCAGGCAAGTGAGAAGCCAAGGTGAAAAAGCAGATTGGCATAGTTTGACTGCTTTTTGCTCTCAAGTGAGGGGCATGCACTAACAAGAGCAATTAGCATGTGCTTTGGGCTCCATTTTATATCAATGATCTCTACCAGCAACACAAACCTTATCATTAGGTATGTGTATCTTATCAGCCCTCCTCCCCATTCTGCTGGTGGTGGTGGTTAGGTCTTCCTGGGTTAATGAAGTCTTTACTTTTTTGAAATTTTTTCTTCAAAACTACATCCTGTCCAGAAGGACTACAGCAGATTTGGATCTATGGTAGCCTTATCACACTTTTATGACTGTCTCACTGGCTGGGGAAAGGAGACAGGGGACTAGGTGATTTGCACTTGTTTCTGCAGAGATGTTAAATTTCTTAACAACATTCTTAAACTAAGACCTAATTCAGTTTGCACAAAGGGAAAGGCATTTGGGGCACTTCTAAATATTAAGACTGTAAATTTTACCACTGAGCACAGTAACATGGGGGGAAGGGAGAGAATGAAGGCAGGGTAGCTGCTCTGTTGCTTTTGTTGGTGTCTTCATTTGGACAAAACCACCACAATGTGGTTAATTCTTTGCTTTGAGCTGTGAGTGAGGAGTGGTGTGTATTTGTACGCCTGCAGCATATGCCCAGTTTAGAGGTAAGGAAACCGTGGTGGAGGGGTGCAGACCAACTTCTCTTAAGCCACACAGCTGGTCACTGCAAAAATCCAGCTGTCTAGTTTCCCAGTGTTACGCTTTTCCGATACCAGAGAGGTTAGTAACTCTAACCTGGGCACATTCTGGATGTCCCACATGAGGTTCTGACTCGTGTTTGCCTGCACAGGTTTAAGATGGTACTAAGTCTGAATGTATGTATGACTGCTGGTTGGGACTGCCCATGGCTCAAAATAAACACAAAGGAGCATATGCCTGTTCCTCATTCATAGTCCAACATTTCAGTGTCAGTTGCTAGTAAAGGGGAGTCTGAACTAAGATATTAGTCTGTGTACTGGAGCACCCAGCAACTTCCACCTTTCTGCCAACTGTGCTGTAAGGTGCCCTATTGCCACAGCAGGGCTAGCAGAAACCTAAGGACAACAGTATCTTAAGCTGCCCCAGGAAGAATTTGCAAAGTTTGCCCATCTGAGTCCACAAACTTCCCTCTATAAAATTGCTACAGTGGTTTTAATCATTCAGTTTCAATGAATACCTACAAATTAGACTGGGAGACTCATTCTTGTAGATGCAGCTCATGGCTCTATGTTCTGCTGCATATCAGAAAGAGAAGATGCTCCTTTATTTTATCTCAGAAGTATGTTCTTATTACTGTGAGATAGTCTGAAAATGAAAGTAGCCATATAAATGAGAGAATATGGACATTTGCATTTGTATATGTGCATATACATATGTGTACATATAGATGCAGGGTTACATTTACATCTTATTTGCCACAGACTGATCTAGAAGCTCTTTGCAAACTGGTAGTGCTCCACCCCCCTTACACTTCCTCTAACACACATATTTACACATGCCTCAGCACTGGTGTTCTTTGGACCCTTGGTGTTATACATGGGTTTGTAAATGGACAACTGAAACTGTCAGAGCAGGGAAGACAGCAAGAAGCAGAAGCCATTATCTAGACTGGGACCGATCACACCCCAGAGCTAACCTTCTCCGCTGGGAATGGTGGCATGACATCTCTAGTAGCACCACATCATCCCACTCAGTTTGGCTAAAAGATTGCCCTCAGTATTGTTTAATTTGGCAGTATTTTGGTGGAAACCACATCATGGAGAGTGAAGTTCACAGAGGATGGAAACACAGGCTGAGCCCCAAAAATAGCTAGTTGCCACAAAACTCCACTGGCCCCTCAGCAGTTGAGTTTCATGTAAGCTAGCACCCCAGCTGACCCTCCTGAGGTTATAGGACGCTGTGTGATGAGATCGCAGCCAGAAGCTGCAGACCAGTAATGAGGGAAAGAAGGCTAGTTCTTCGGGTCTGAGTTTTGTTGACACTGGCTTGTATTTTTCCATGATTGGTGTTTGGATGCTAATATGCTAAAGGAGAAGCAGAACTGGTTTGACAGATCCGTGCTTGTGTTACGATGAAATTCCTGGAGCAGTGAAAATTTTCAGCCATGCGGAAATCTTTTGATGTTGTAAACTGTGTTCAGAACAGCAGCAATTCTTCCCTGAGCCCTCAGCCATGATCATGTGGATATTGACTTAAAGTAGAGGGCAGGACGGCACTGGTTGAAGGCTTTATTAGTGGGATCCTCTGCCACGCACACCTATTTAATATAACAAAGGTACAGAAAAGGCACAAAACTGAACTAATTTTTTTCTTCTCTCTTGTCTATAAGGGGTCCGTAATCCATGAATGTGTTACTGAGTGAATGCAGATTTGGTTCAATAAGGTGAACCAGCTGAGCACAATATATTAAAGGCCAGTCCAGATAGCTGGTCTGAAAAGCCAGGATTGCAGTCATTTAATAGTAACAGTTTCTTGCATTGTCAACTTAGAACTCTGTTACCAAATATTGCTGAAAAATGTGTATGGTTATATTTGGTTATACAACAGTCTGGAACTACACGAGGAGAGCAGAATTAAAGTGGCATAGACATTATGAACCTTCAAATATGAACTTCTCCATTATTGGAAATCCTGAATGTCACATTAATTTGGATTATTGTGCTTTAAATAATTCATTCAGGAGAGAGTAAAAAAAAAAAAAAAAAGTCTTAAATCCTTTCAGATTCAGCTTAGAATTGAGCTTTCCGGGTCAAATTGTGGGTGGATCCAAGCAAAACTTCCAAATTTTTCATGACTTCCACCTGAAGTCACCCCACTCTGGTCAAGCCTCATCCAAAATCTTCTGAAAGTGAGCAAGGTTTCAGCAAATCTAGTGAAACTGTAGGTTTGCACTGAAACCTGAAACTTAATGAGATGCACACATTTGATAAAATGTTGTTCAGAGATACAGTTCTGCATATGGGCAAGCTTCAAGAAATGTTCAGTACAGTGTGTCTCTCAGCACACCAGGCTGCTAAATGGCAAATAAAAGAGCACAGGGACAGTATATGGTGACAGCCTACATCTAAGGAAGACCAGATTAAAAAAAAAAAAAAAAATCTTATTCCATGCATAGTTTTCATTTGTCATTAAGGATTTATCTTGAAATCTGTCTTGCTCATCAAGAAAAGAGCAGTACAAAATGTGAGAGACCTGGAAAGAGAGGTAGTATTGAAAGTTGCTCCTGAGCCTGTGAAGCCTTGAGAATCAGGAGACACATTAAAGACATCTGGAAAAATGTCAAAAGGAAATTAAAAGTTGCTGGGACAATTAAACTAGAGGAGTAGAAAATACTGGTCCAGTATTTTCTATGCAGACCCAGAATTGTGAGGTAAGGCCATTGCGCTGTGTGAAGGTGGCAAGGAGGTAGGACAGGGCATTTTGTGGAAAGACTAGAAGTGCCAGAGGATTGTGTATTCTTGCAAAAAATATCATTTACCATGGAATGGCTCAAGGTGATAGCATGGAACAAAGAAAAAACAGTAGAGAGATTTGTCCAGGGCCAAGTGGTTATTTCTATCAATAAGGGATATTAAAAAGTTTACTTTTTACTTGTAACCAGATGGTCACAAAGCACAGCAATAAAAATTTTATAAACAGCTACTTTGGTGAGTCTGACACTGGGAAAGGCCAGTGTGAATACACAAAGTCAAAAGATCAAATAGAAAGTAAGCAAATAGAAGTCCAAGATAAATGTGCTGAAAAGATCACTCAGTGCACATTGTATTGGTTAGGAATAAGTTAACAGAATGAGATTTGGTGGAGGGCAGAAAAATGGAAAGTAGAAAACAATACCAGTGGTGTGGCAGTCAGGCACAAATGATGCAAGAAATATGTAGGACTTATAAGAGACCCAGACCACTGTTAGAACATTTTACAAAACACAGTGTCATGGTTTAAGCCCAGGGGCAACTAAGCACCACATGACCACTCGCTCACTCCCCCACAGTGGGATGGGGGAGAGAATTGGAAGAATGTTAGAAGGTTAAGATATAAGTCAGTTAGTGTGGACTTAAATGTGTATGTTCCTCAGTCTTATGAGGAGACTACAGGCCACTGCATTTCAGGACAATATGGAGCCACACATATGGGTGCTAAACAGACTCACAGGCTACATGGGAAGTTCCCTGCAGAATCCAACAGCAGATCCAGTGCTTGTAGGGCATGCTGCATGACAATTTCTGCAACTTTTAAAAAAGATGCTAGAAGGAAAATTGTACAACATTATGAAGAATAAAAGAATCAATAGTCTGTACTGACTTCATAGTGATCAGGGAAA
>NW_010542466.1:255-5904 GCF_000687285.1 Phaethon lepturus | reverse complement strand
CTGCCCACAGCCACGGAGCCCAGCGCAGCCCCCCAGCCCGCGGTTAGCCCCTGCGCAGCTCTGCTTTTTCGGTTTTGGGGGAGCGGCGTTGCGGAGGGGATTACGGGTGCCGTGAGGTAGCGTTGCTCTAGGGCTCTTGCTTCTGGCGTTGAGCTGCGCGTGCTGGCAACGCTCGGCAGGAGCCGCAATTACCCGGCATACCAGCCGGTCTCTGGAGATGGAGCTTGGAGCTCAGTCCTGGGATCGGGGGATATTAACATTCAAACGTCAGGGCTCGGCTCCAGCTCCGTCCTAGGGCAAAGGGGAAACCCAGCACTCAGCATCCTCAAACCTTGGGAAAGTTTGGGTCTGATCCGGGTTGCGTGGTGTCACCGAGAGCGCAGGACTAGGACCGGCTGGCAAGATGCTGCTGCACCCAGTCGGCTGCCACGTGGCCCCGCAGCGTCACATACATCTCATACCCCTCGGCTGTACCGCGGCACATTCCTTGCCCAGGTCTGAACCCCGCAGATGGTCCTCCCCATCCTGGGCAGGGTATCCTTAACCAGTGTCACCCAAAGGAATTTGATGTGCTTGCCCGAATGGAACAGGTTATTAACTGGGAAAAACCAGCTATACTGGTACCACGCAGGTCCCAGTTCAAGTTGCTAGATAGCAGGCATTAACTCACTGTAAATTGGCATCACTCCACTGATCTACGTAGTGACAGCTAATATATGCAGTTGAAAATCTGATCTCAGACGTGAGTGAGGCAATAGGAGCTGGATGCACTTAAGGTCTGTCTGCTTCTTCCCAAGCACCCGGCTTTGAAATCTCTGAATCGGGGGGTTTGCCTAATTCCGTGAGAACTGGATCGCAGCCCATAAATGAATTTTGCCTTCCTGGAAATGGGAGCAACTGCAGAGAAGTCAGCAAGGCCGGTGGTTTTTGCACCCTGTTATGAAAGCAGATGTATTTCCCGCAGATGTGCACCGATCTGGTAGTTTGTGACACACGGGGTGAAATTTTCAGATCTGCGAATCAAAACTTTTAAAACCTAATTCAGTCTGCAGTCGCAGAGCCAGACTTTCAGAGGTCTTTAAGAATGGAAAGATGAGGGAAAACACTTGCGGGGATTTTCAGCAAGGCACGAGTGGGCTAAATGCTTAAACATGATGAATTTTACCCAGTCTGCTGCTGAGAATGCCCCCAGCTTTACCCGTCCCGTGAAGCGCTTTAAATACTTTTGCAAATCCAGAAAGACTCAGTCTCCCTTCCAAAACCCTGGGAATGAGGAGCCCGTGTCCTTCAGGGATTTGTGCTGAAGTCGCGTGGAAATTTGGGCGTGATGTTCCTTTTGATTTGAACATGGGCCACTTTGGAAAAGCTACCCTAGATTTCTGCTTAAATATCTGAATTAATGCCCTGCTTTGTTTTCCTTCCAGAGGGCTTAGTTTTGGGTTCTCCCAGCGTAATCAAAGGCCACCGCGGGATTTATCAGAAGCTGTCCCGCTTGCGAGGCCTCCCATCGCAGGCTGGGCAGGGAGAGGGGCAGAGGCAAAGTCAAGGGTCTGCCCCCGAAGCGGGGGGAGATGAGGGGCTTGCAAAGCCAGCTAATCAATACCAGCCTGCCCAGAGCATCTCTCCCGCTGCTGGAGCTTCAGACAGTAAAAAACCTACTGTAAATGCAACATATCTCCGTGCTCCCTGCCAGCTGGCCGGGAGCCAGCCTATTTCCTTCAAAAAGAGGGATATTTATTTTCATCCTTTTAGAGGCAGCCAATTCATTTCAGACCACCACCAGCTAAAAAAGCTTTATAAATTAGCAGCTCGCCCTTTTTTTTTTTTTTTTTTTTTTTTTTTTTTTTTTTTAAATTCTCTCCCCCACCTCCTTAAATATTATTTTCCTTTCGTTGTTCAAGTCGGTGTAAATCCTCTGCCAGGACATGCGAGCCGCGGCGCATTGCGACACACTCCCCTTTCTCTCCAAGCTGGAGAAAGACAGTAGCAGTAGTGTCTCACGAAAGCCAGAGGAAACCAAAGCAAAGCCTCGCCGTGACTGATTCTCTTTCCAAATGGCGTAAGCAGGCCAACTTCAAACATGTGAATAATGAGTTATCTGTGCTTGACTTTGTTCGGCAGCAGAAGAGACGGTTCCTTCTAACATTTCCCTCCTGCTCCCTCCTGTGAACTTCTGGGCTTCAGCTTTTAGAAGTGGGCTGAAGTAGCGTTGGCACTCGCCGGCTGCTGCCGCTCACCGGAGCTCGGTGGAGATCTCCGTCGTCCTGCGTGGAGACGTCATGTTTGAGTCCCCTGCAGCTGCCAGCGCTGCGGGCAGCCTGGTTCCCGTCTCCACGCTGTCCTCCCCTCCCTCTTCCGCTGGCTGCGGAGCTCCACCAAACTCTTCTCGGCCGGGAATTTCCCATGGCGAGTCTCGAGCCGGAGGTGGGTTTCCAGGGAAAACCTGAGGGATGTTCGTGTCTTGTGTTATAGGTGTGCAGAGACGAAACCACCCCAACATCTGCTGCAAGGGACAGGCCTGCTGTTCCCATAACACAGGCGTTTCACATGTGGCTTGTTTCTGGAGCACATGCTGGGACTTGATAGTCTAGCCGAGACTCAGACTGGGAAAAAATTCAACCCTCCGTAGAGGATTGGCGTGTCTCTCTGAAGTACCTATTTTGAGGGCTACAAGAGGGATGTGAGAGGTGTTTTGCGCATTGAGCCGGAGCTTTACCCGCTGCCGATTGCTTTCTTGTGGTCCATTCTCACGGACGTGTAGAGACTAAGCCAGCGGGTTGTGCGCAGCACGGCTGGTGAGCTCCTTCTCGGCTAAGCCGTGGAATTTGGCTGTTACTACTTGAGCAAAGCCTTGGGTGGGAGCTTACCGGTGGGATGCCCTGCTTGGAAGGTGGTCGAGCGGTGGCCTCTGCGGCCACTGGCGGCTCATAGCGAGCTGCTGCCCCAGCCCGTGCTACCGTCTCCCGGCTCTTGTCTCCTCTTCGGTGGAGCTAAGGAAATGATCTGCAAATGTGTGTTAATGAACACCCCCCCCGAGCTGAAACGCTCCGCGTTTCCTTCGCTCCAGCTTGCCGCCAGCGTTTCGCAGCACGACGCCCGGGGAGGGCCAAGCCACTTCCCACCATCTGCTCTCCCGTCCTGCGGTAGCACGGGGCTACGGCGGGGGACAGGGACGAACGTGACACCCAAATCCGAACCCGCTGAGGTCAGAGAGCAAGCTGCGCAGCTCCTTGTCTCTCCAGCCTGTAACCCCATCTACATCTGCACACAGATAAATCAGGGGACCAGGACCCCCAGGCACCCCAGAGAGGGTTTTTTTTTTTTTTAATCAAATCTCCCAGTTCGGAGATTTTGGTATCGCTCAAGCCGTGAAGTTCATGGAGCCCTTTCCACCTTTGCTCGACTTCATATTCTGCACCTCAGTAATCTGGGGCAATAAGCTGCTTTTGGTGAACGCCGTGGACAGGCCCCCCACTGCCTGGAAACCCCATCCAGGTCCCGGCTTCGGAAGCCACATCAGGTTGCACGCTCCTAGAAGGAAGAGCAGGGTCTGTTTGGTCTTTGAAATGTTTTAATGCAGAAAGCGTGTCTTTAACTCATGGCTTTGAGGGCCTGAGCTCCAGTGTGCCGCACACCGTTTCGCTGTCTGCATTCCAAGGAAACACCCGAAACTTCCAGTATGCTTCTTATTACTGGCCTAAAGTGTCAAATTCGCATCGGCTCTTCCAGCTGGGAAGTGTTCAATGGGATCGTTTGTTTGGCATGCTGATACAGATCTTGTTATTACATCAGGATCGTAGGTGATCTGTCAATGTTTACATCATGTCATGTTCGATATTGGAGTTAACTGGTTCAGAAACCCGATCCAGCGTTGAAAAACCCTTGCACTGTTGACTAGAAGTGCCTAAGGTCAGTCGCTGCCATCATTTTGTAGTACTAAGGACTGTCGTTTCCATAAATATTGACCTGCGAGCCAGTGCTAGCACAGTTGGAAATGCAGTGCAAAATCTCCAACTCGACAGCCGGTTTCACACCCCAAAATTCGCAGGTCGGGGTGATTAAGACTTCTCAGACAGATTTCTTGGGATGAGGTCTGGAGCTGTTTGAAGTCGATTGAAAATCCACCCACTGGCTTCGGGAGGCTTTGAGTCAGTCCTTGGGGTAAGCTAGAAACCACCTTCCTCTTCTCTAAGGTATGAGCTATTGTTCACTTGACGGCGTTGGTTTCCTCTCCGTGACAGCTGTGGGTACATGGGGAAGGGCTTTTAATGAAGCCAACCGCTGCAGAAATTAAAAAGCTCAGGTTGTTCTGATGAAAGAAACCCATTAATAGCGATTCTGTCTTGCGTGACAAAGTCTGACGTCCCCAGCCCTAAGTGACAAGCGGCAGGAAGTCCTGGGGAGACAGCCTGTACCAAAGAGGGTTGGCAGTCCAGGTTGGTGGTTTTTAACTCATTCGCTGCCTTGTTTCAGACAGTTTAGCGCTGCCAGGTCCCACCCGTGGAGATGGAGTGGGGTACAAACCAGACAGGGTCTAGGAGAGCTGGGAAGGGTCCTGATCCCACCGCAGGCATCACCCAACACCCAGCCTCTGGGTTTTCACTCCTCACTGAGCCTTTGTGTTTGCCTTGACTTACGTTTGCATCAAGTTTTCTACTTTCTTTTTATCGGGATTGTTTCAGGTTTTGGGGGGTTTTGCTGGTAACTGCTGGGTCTCCCCGCAAACCAGCCCCTTTTAGAGGGGGTAAGTACAGCACCGCTATTTACTTGAGGGTCAAAAACCCCACGGGGCTGTGCCCGCGTTCAGACAGCGTGGGGACCGGAGCGACCACAGTGCAGCATGATGCAGCCACGTGAAGCCCTCGGTTAGGTCGTACGGCTGAATAATCTTTAAAAACATTATCAGCATAGAGATCACTTGATTTATTTTTCAGGATTTTCTCCGTCACATGCCAGATACTACTGCAGGATAGGGTTTCAGCCGAGATAGAGGCCGAGAATTTAATTTCCATTAAATTTCTACAGAACTTGGTCTTTGAAGTCCTTTTGGCTTCTCTGCTAAGCTCTGCCTGAGAAAACTGGTTAAAGGAAAAACGTAAATCTATTTTTCTTCTTCATTGCTCAGACGTATACTGAAATAATAAAATGTGGACCAAAACAAGACACCTCACTGCACACGCTTTGCCCCTTGGGGAAAGCACAGATCCCGTGTGACAGATGCTGCTGGCAGCTCTGAGGGCCCTCAGATAACGCGGAGATGCTGGAGGTCTGGGGACGCACAGAGATTAGAAGAGATCGGTTAATGGCGTTGAGATGAGGTTTCCTGGGTTTACTTCACACAGCAGGGAAAATGCATTTTCAAAATACGGCTGGGTTTTGCTGTCTGCGGGGAGCTCGCCCGTACCGAGTTTTGCTCTCTGGCGTCGGCACGTTTTCATCCGGTTTGGACTTCTACACACCCGGGAGCCTGGGGGTTATAGAGCTGGGGGGGATGGTGGGGCTCACCTGGGTTTAGAGGAGGGTCAAAGCCCCCCAAAAACTGTGGCTGGGTCGGTTTGCTGTTGGGGTACCCGTGGAGCGACGCGGGGAGCGCGAGATCCCCTCCGGAGCCGGTGCTCTCCCCTCCCGTCCGAGCCGTCTGGCGTCTCC
>NW_010542466.1:0-232 GCF_000687285.1 Phaethon lepturus | reverse complement strand
AGATCAGAAGATACCAGACATCAGACTTGGAAGAGGGAGAAGTCTGGGGACTTTCTGTGACTTTGCTATAAACTGAGGCCGAGCTCACGCTACGCAGATGCGAGGGGGGAGCGAAGGGGGGTGCGAGCAAGAGGTGGCCGCATTCTTCGCCTTCTAAACACTTCGCTTTCCTTCTTAAAAGCCACCGAGAACCGAGCTTGGCTCGGTGGATGTTGGGCCTTCGGCTGGGTCC
>NW_010542465.1:26683-30078 GCF_000687285.1 Phaethon lepturus | reverse complement strand
ACCTGGGTGTCTGCAGAGCTGTTCCTCTCACTTATTCACACTCCTCTCGCCAGCTGCAGTTGCTGTTGCCAGTTTCTTTTTCCCCTTATTAAATATGTTATCCCAGAGATGTTACCGCCGTCGCTGATGGGCTCGGCCTTGGCCAGCGGTGGGTCCCTCTTGGAGCCGCTGGCGCTGGGTCTGTCGGACACAGGGGAAGCTTCTGGCAGCTCCTCACAGGAGCCGCCCCGGCAGCCCCCCGCTACCAAAACCTGCCACCCAAACTCAGTACAATATCTAAGTATGTGAACTGTATATTTATGACACCCAGGATGGAGATTTGTTTAGTGCACTTCTGTTACTTGCAGTGCTGACGAAAGTGCACGCCCATTACTGGTTCCTCTCAAGCCATTTGATTATTTCAGCAACACAGTGAGATTTTTCGGAGTCTAATTTTTTCTGAGTCTAATTAGGCCATTAGTTTATGAACATTCCAAAATAAACAAAACCAGCTTATTTTTCATAGAAAAAGGGGAAGTACTCCTTCATGTTTAATAAAACAGAAAATCCATTTCCGCACTACAGTCACTCTGCAGATTGAAAAAGTACGAATTAAAGTCTTTGTAAATATGTGCTTTCTCAGTTAGGCAACGGGCATAAACTGTACCTAGGAATATATTCCCTTTTTTCCCCCAAGCGTGAATATACTATTTGTAGACATTGCAGTTTGATAATATATAGCTTTTGTTTACCTTATATAGTTTCTCTTATGAGAGTGAACGATATCTGACTTTTAGTCCTTCTCACTTTTATTTCATGTAATATTTTTGACAGATGTCTAATATGAGTGAGGAAGAAGCTATTGCAGATAATAATCATGGGCATTTCATTATCAGTATTTCTTCCTATACAGAAGGGTGACAAGAATTTGCTTCCCAAAGGTCCTCTCTCTGACATACCTCAAAGAAAGAAGTGACACACAGAAACAGATTTGTGAAGCCCATGAGTTTCAGCTTGCCAACACCTTCTATTCCTATTTTCCCAATGCACTTTTTCTTTAGAAATACAAACTTTGTGTTGGAGTTACAGAAAGAACTCAAGTAGCATTAATTTTTAGACATTTTGTGATCATACTCCTAATTTTTAATGCAATTTTAAGGAAAAAAAAACTTGTTGTGAATCACTGGCCACAAAATCAATGCCTGTAACAGAGGTATATTAAGTGTACTTGATATTAGCTGCAGTTAAGCAGAGCAAAACAAAAATTGAAACAGTCCTTTCTGCTAACTGCTTAATCCACTTTTAAAAAGGAAAAGATGATTATGCCAGAACACAGCCTAGCCATTAATATTATTGTTTTTCAGTAATTTAAGAAAGCATTATATGTAGTAATATATGGAGAATTTAATCAGTAATTTCGTAATGTTTCAGCAATATCGTTACAAATCCATAAAGGCAAATCATGACTCCATAACACCTAGCAAAAAGCCTACTAAGATAACATAGTTAACAACTTCAAGATCCGTGCAAATTTAGGTTTTATCAATTTAGAGTTTGATACGTAGTAAGGCTTTTTCACATGCTTCTTTATAGGGCAAATTTTTGAAAAAAAATAAAGCTTCATAAAAATAATTACCTTTAAAAATGAGCTTTATATTGTGCCAATTCCCTTCATAAGAACAAAAATACACAAGACAGTACCTATTCTTGAACTGCAATAAGCTGTAGGCTGGGCAGATTATCGCAAAGTGCTTGTCTTATTTTTCCCTGCTTAACTGCTATTGGCCTGAGACAGGAGAGTGGTTTAGATGGGCCTTTGTTTTGGCCTAAGAAGAGTTCTTTTACCCTGAGCAGTTATTATCCAAAGCTTTTGCATTAGAATACTTGAACTGAAATGGCTGCTAGAAGGATCTGTGATAGCAACAAGTTAGTGGAAGGACAACAGCAAGTAAAATTCCAGACAAGCACTAAGAAATGCATCTTCTGCTTTAAAAGAACAATTAGAAGGGGCAGGGGAGAGGAAAAGTACGTATCTCCAATCAAGCATTGTATTTTGATGCTCCTATATTACTGGAAAAGTGGTATGAATAACCCATAACATCATTCCCCAGCAAATATTCAAGAAATTAAATTCTCCTATAATAGCTTACAGAGTTTAGCGATTTTGGGATAATCTGATTTAAAGTATCATTTTGCAAATCATTGAACTGCAGTACAGAGCATGACAGTTTACATGGAAGTGATGCTGGAAGGAAATGGGAGAAGGTGGGTCTCTCTTTTCATGACTTCCTGAGAAGTATAGCTATGGGTCATGGGAGAGGCTTGGTGATCTGGCAAGAGTGCAAGGGTGCACCCAAGGTAGCGTGGGTGAAGTGCAGCGAAGAAAAAAGAAGTGCACGTGAGGCAAGTGTGGAATCTGAAAATCTGTTTTTCTTCTGCCTTGATCTGCTGAGTGAGTATTCTGTTGCCTCCTTTTTTTTTTTTCTCTTACAATGACTCTTGTCAAAACACAAATTGCATGATTATTAATTGGCCCAATAACAGGAAATTTCATGAAAGCAAATACAGGGACATTCCCACATAATTTCATACAATATAACACCCTAGGAAGATATTCCTACATACTTTAATGCAACTTAAATAGGAAAATGCTGTCCTTGCTGTAAAAAAAATGGCATTTACATTGGTAACAAAACTATCCAGAGCACAGAAGTACACTAAAAATTTATTACTATCAAAAGTGCTGTGAAATAAAATGAGGAAAGATAAAACATAGTGCAGATTATCTCACATCGGTCAGCCCTGGGATAGCTTTCTCCTTGGGACAGTGGGACCTACTTTTTTAATTTTTTAAATTCTTTTTAGGAGCTTGCTCTGGTGTCCTGGATGTCAGGCCTCCAGATACAGGTTTGGAAGCACCAGGAGGAGGAAAAGATAAGGCAGCTTCTTTCATGGCACACAGTACATGCCCTCAAGAAAAACAGACTGATTGATACAGCCTCAGATTTTTGCAGCATTTAATTTCTTTTACCTTCTCACCAGCACAGGCGAGGAGTTTAGTCGGGGATACAAAAGACAAGACACACCTTGTTTTATTATACAATTGAGACAGGCAGCACTCAGGAAATTCAGGAAGTTTTCTGGCGATATTTCTCTTACACCGCTGTCTTGGCCATTCTGTACAGAAAGTAATATCTCCACTGCTGTTTGTTAGATTGCCCTGGTTTCAGCCAGGATAGAGCTGGTTTTCTTCACAGAAGCCGGTGTGAGGCTGTGTTTTGGATTTGGGATGAGAAAAGGTTGATAATGTGCTGACGGTTTGGGTTGTTGCTGAGCAGTCAAGGACAGTCCAGCTTCTTGTGCTGCCCTGCCAGCGAGCAGGCTGGGGGGGCCCGGGGGGCTGGGGGGGGGCACGC
>NW_010542465.1:0-26419 GCF_000687285.1 Phaethon lepturus | reverse complement strand
TTTTGTTGTTAACTCTCCCGATTCTCTCCCCCGTCCCACCGTGGGGGAGTGAGCGAGCGGCTGCGTGGGCTTAGTTGCCGGCTGGGGCTAAACCACGACATAGATATAAAGCTTAATGCACCGAATGGCGTGGTATTAATGTAACAAGTAAGAGAGAGAGGATGTGGAATGTGGCTGAGATGGTTTTCCAAGGGAACTTTCTCTTTTCATGACTTCCTGAGTACCTCAGTTCTCAGCATTAATATTTTATTATTAAGATAAACATTTCTGCTCTCATTACACTTTTGAAATGTGCTGTGGTATATAAATCTGGCATCTTTGAGGTAACTGACATAAGCAGTATATTTATAATAGCTAAAACTGGGCTCTGAGAGCTGGAAGTTTGGATTCTAGTACTGTATCTACCATAGATCCAGTTACTGGGATTGGACAGGGTGATCACTGTACATAAGTTTTCCATCTTTAAGCTATGAACAATAATACTCTCCATTGTCTCCCTCATTTTTAATACACCAATGTGAAATCTGATATAGGGCAGGGCTTAACTTGTTTGAAGGACATTTGAGATCATATACCAGTTGAGATCCAGGTAAAACACTGACACAGGTTGCCCAGAGAGGTGGCAGATGCCCCATCCCTGGGAACATTCAAGGTCAGGTTGGACGGGGCTCTGAGCAACCTGATCTAGTGGAAGATGTCGCTGCTCATTGCAGGGGGATTGCAGCAGATGACCTTAAAAGGTCCCTTCCAACCCAAACTATTCCATGATTCTATGCTTCTTTTCTAAATGGAAGGAGTTTCTAAGCAGACATGCTGCTTTGTAGTCCTTTTTTTCCCATGCAAAATCTGTATTAAATAATTGGATTACATTAGGTATGATCCAGTTCAATGGTGAAATACCGTGGATGTCTCATCAACTGTCAAGTGTGATTAAAGAGTTTCCATGTGATGACAACACACAAAGTCCTTGGAAACATGCAGTCATTCTTATTACCTAATTATAGTTTGACTTTAACCATAGAAATCTAACTTGCTTAACTGTAAAAATCTAAGCTGTGTCACAGCAGTATGTTTTATAACCTGGACATTTATCAGGAGTTTAGCATACAAACTACCAGTAGGAAACACAAAAACCCCACCAATAAGAAACTATTTCAGTTATTTCATCACAGAAGATGAAGTGGAGTAAAGAAAATTGTTGAAATACTTTACAAAATATTTATAGGAAGCTAAGATGACATGATGAAAGAAATTTCTTTGAAAGAGGACCAGAGAGATAAGAAATAGTAGGAATAAAGTGGTCAGCAGAATATAATTGAATATTGATGTCATTAAAATGTCAATAGCTCATGCTGTTCTACATAGAAGTGATTTGAAAAATAAGAGAGATCTGCAAAGTAAAAAGATACGCCGCTATTACAAAGATTATTCGTGACAACCTAAACTAAACTTATTGTGAAGAGGTAATGGGTTTTACCAGCAGCATTCAGGAAAGTATCAAATATATCAGTGGCAATAAACTATATAAAATATAGAAGAAGAAAAAAAATTAATTTCTTACTCCTTTCACAATACTGAGAAGTAAAGCTCTCTAAATTAGACAAATACCAGATTCATTCTGAGACATTTTGAAACTAGTTTATTCAAACCTGTTTCCAGAAACTTTGGAAAACACAAGATGAAAAAGAGCAGTAATTTTGGAAAGAATTTCCTTGATCATGAAGTTAGAAAGCTTTTTCATACCTTCCAGAATTTTGGTGGTAACTGTGAAATGTGTGAATAAGTCTTAATGAGGACAGGTGGAAAGTGGAAGGATCTGCTAAGATGCTGAAAGTGAGCACAGCACCACAAAGGGTACAATGGAAACCATCTGGCAATAAAACTGGCAGTGAAATTTAATGCCAAGAAACACAGAGTCATTTAGCTGACTGCAGAGAGTTATACAACAAAAGGTGAAAGCCCTGAGAAATATCTCAGGTCCAATCAGCTGTAAATTTTGTGATTTGGGCTCCTACCAACTTGATAAGCAGAATGGAATATCAGACATTGTGGGACCCTACAAATCAATTTCTATTCCTCTACTGATTAGGATAATTTATCTATGTCATACTTCAAGCTATTCAATCTAAGTGACACAGTTTGGTTTCAATTTTATGTTTGCTCTACAGGAAGTGTTTTTGTTTTGAACTCATGTCCAAAATTCCCATGTTTAATAGAATATACACTAACATTCGAACAGCTAAAAAAGATTTTAGTGACTCACTATCAATAAAATAGTGATTTCCCTATATTCACTCTATTGTTTATCATGGCATTACTGTTTGCTTTGCATGAACAGTTTCTATAATATTGACTCAATTTATGTCAATCTGCATTTTTACACATCCTTGAACAGCTTACACATTTTTTTTTCTGAACACTAGAATGCTGTCAGTCTTACTTTACACTGAAAGCACCAGCTCCCTACAATAAAACTCAGAAACAGTAGAACAGAAGCTTTAAAATGCTGCTGTGGACATAACCAAATAATATATATTTGAAGTTTTGAATATCTGTCATTTGCAATATATAGGTATTTCTTTCCCAGGCAATAGAAACTGAGAACTTGCTTCTAAGGGTAAAGGTGCACACAGCCTGTTGAGAGGAATTTTGACCTACTAATTAATATCATAAGAAACAACAAAAGCTAAACACTTGGTCCTTCCATTTCAAAATCTCACTTTCCACAGCTAAGAATGCTGAAAGCATGGAGGCAAAAACCACACAGACATCTCTAGTTCTCCCTCAAAGGATGTCCAACAGCAAAGAGCAGTGCTAGATCTGGAGACTGGTGGTGAACTTAACTCAATGAAAGGTTAAGGAGGGCTGAAAATGCTGTCCTTTCCTCACGGTCAGCATTATTTTTGGTCTCTTGGCACATGCCCCAAAATAGTCTCTTCATTATGGGAACTTCAGATGCTTCCTCTAGTAGAAAACTCAAAACAGAAGTTCTGGAAATACAAAGACAGTTCAAGGTACCTGTTCTTTTGTTTCTGACTCATAAAAATCTGAAGTTGAACACTGTTAAGTTGCCTTCCAAATCTGAACATTCCCAAAGGTTCCTGGTTTCAATCCATCTTCACTACCGATGAGTACAGCATTCGTCACAGCACAAACTATTCAGTCTCTAATGTTGCCTGTTCATGAGCTTTATCTATTAAGGAAAAATGATCCCAAATCAAAAGATGCATGCTCTGAGTTATATAGTCAGAGAATAACCAGCTACTAAAGGAAGTTATCACGAAAAACTTTAATGTATATCTTTTTGAATGGAAAACAGACACATATGATTCTTAATTAGTCCAGAAAGCCATCTAGTTGTACTGAAAAACTAAAACTGATTTCCACGTCATTATGACAGGAGCTTTTTTCTGGAAAAAGCACTTCTAGGTAACTCATACATCAAAGTGAAGAGTAAATAACAGATATGAAGTTACCATAACTGTTTTGACTGATTCAAAATGCCCTTCTTGTCTGTTACATCTACATCCTGCAGATTACTCCTCAATGTCTGTAAAACACTGTGAAGGTGAATGTATTTTCAGTATAGTTATTCCAGAACACTATATCCTGTCTGCGTATTAATACTTGCTCTTACCAATGGCAAACTAAGAAACAAAGATGCTTTTCTAAGTGACCAGACACACTGATTTGTTCTCTCATATATGTATAATAAACTTCAAGCACATCTTTAGCAGCAAAATAAATTGTTACTGCCTTATAGTATTTTTCTGAAGAAAACCAGGTTTGGCAGGTACTAATACGAAATTTTTTTTTTTAGATAAACCTGTATTTCATGTTGCTCAGATTACTCCAGTCAACTTCCTCAGACCCCTCTTTAACAAAAGAGCTGCAAGAGACATGCCAAGCATGGAGGGAATGAGTGAAGCCTGAGGCAGCTCCTTCTCTATCTCAATCTACAGTCATTCCTCCAAAAGGCTGTTGTGTTACAACTGAAGGAGAAGCAGCAGGAAACTTCACATTTTTTTTCTAATAAATGCATAAACCACTGTCAACTGAAAAATAACCATCAGTTAATAACAACTGTCAACATTTCCAAGTGTGCAATAATTCAAGTCAAATTGTATCAATCTGTCATATTAATTTAAAATCATAAACAGTTTTAAGTTTACATGGTAGGTATTGAATATTTTTTTCTTATATTCTATAGACTTTCCTCCCTAGAACAAGATTTGACTTGAGTTATGGCTTGTAGTGGAAAAATAGGAGGGTGTGAACCACATTTTCAGGTAAGAAGAAAGTGTCTTTTCTCCTTTTGTTCACTGGGCAGGATCCCTAGCCAGGGTGTTAACGTCTCCAGCTGAATGCTCTCCTCTGATGGAATTTGAAGCCATAGCACCAACTGCCAGAAAAATGCATTAACTACCAGGGTATCATTAAACTTGGCTACTGATGTCTTCAATCAGGAAACATTAATTGAAACAAGATCTGGAACCTGGGCATTTCATGTCTCCGCTGAGAGTGTTGACTATCAAGAAAACAATATATTAGTAGAATAAAACGTCATCCTAAGCAAACCTCTTTCCGGAGAAAGGTTTGGCAGGACACACTCATTCGGTCTGATTTAATTCACCAATGGTTCTGACAAATTGATGTAAACAACTGAGTATCAGGAAATGCAAAACTATACACAAATTCAGGTTGAAGTCAGCAAATAAAATAAAAATGAGATCTTCTGGAAAGTGTCAGAGTATTTTATTTATTTTATTTCCACATTTTCAAAGAAAAGAAAGTGTACGTTTCTGAAAAGCCAGTGTTTGGGTTCTTTTAAAACACCCTTATTTAAAAAGCGGTCTAAACAGATGGGTAAAAGTTTAAATTACATATTACATATATTATATACATATATAATGTTACATATTATTATATATGATAAATTACATATTAAATTTTCTTTCAGGTTGTACATTGTTTGAGTGATTTATCAATGTTGATGTTTTTTCTTTTAGTTTGCCTGAAACTGACTCTCCTTCCTTTGTCCTATGTTCTCATCTCAGACACCACTTGGAAGAAGACTGATCAGCTTCTGATTACAATAGTCAAGTTTCATCAGGTAAATGGCCTCAAGTTGCACCAGGACAGGTTTAGATCGGATATTAGGAAAAATTTCTTCACTGAGAGAGTGGTCAAGCATTGGAACAGGCTGCCCAGGGAGGTGGTGGGAGTCACCATCACTGGAGGTCTTCAAAAAACGTGTAGACATGGCACTTTGGGACATGGTTTAGTGGGCATGGTGGTGTTGGGCTGACGGTTGGACTTGGTGATCTTAAAGGTCTTTTCCAACCTTAATGATTTTATGATTCTGTGATTCTAACCTCCCCAGGATCTTGGTAGAGTCCCCATCACTGGAAGTTTTCAAGACACGACTGGATTGGTAGATAATCTCATCCAGGTTCTATTTCCCACAGAAGGTTGAACCAGATGATTTTTAGGCATCCCTTCCAACCTGGGTTGTTGTATAGTTCTGTGATTCTAAGTTCAGAGTTGTTGTTCCTGACTCAGGCTCAACCACATTTTATGGGACTGATCTTTTAGACCTGATACCATTTTTTTCATAGTTAATTATTCCAAATCAGCTGTTAACAGAGGTCACATTCCCAGAATATTCTATATCGTGGTGGCCAAAACATTGAGTATGTGTATTAGATAGGTGAGGAATATGCAAATCTCTTCATATTCTGGATGACTGCCTTAAACACTAAACTAACATAAATAAGGTTAATGATATTTCTTCAGTATTTTTTAAAATCTTTTCTTACAAATCCCTGACTTGAAAAATGTAATTTTGAGTTAGAGGGAGAATGATGAATACATAGTCCTGATGATTAGCCACACAAATTTCTTTAAAATTTCAAGCTCTATAAATTATGGAGTAGATTGCTAACTGCTCGCTTTGCAACCTAACTTTGAATATTTTTTTTTGTTTTTGCAATAGACATTCCATAATACAGGAATTGCAGTATACTGTTTCTTTGTTTATGTCTTTTTCAAGCACTCTTATGAAGCATGCAGTATGCACCAATCCGTCACTGTACTGCACATTTATAAAAAACAAAATAGAAGAAACATACTTCAATACAAATATCTATATGTGGTGTTCTATTGTAATAAATCTATCCATTGTTCAAAAACATTGACATAACACATGATCTGAGATCACTGCACAGTAAGTCTGACTTCTAAAACCTATTGTTTTACCTGAGGGCTTATATTATATTATAAAGTATTATGTTATATTATGAAGTATTATATATTCAAAAGAATGTGAAAAACAGCACAATATTACCTCACAGTTTGTCTGGTTACCTTAATTTGGAAAAATGTAAGCAAGGCCTGTGTTGTTTTTTAAGCCGGCAGGCAGCTAACCACCAGACAGCTGTTGCTCACTCCCCCACACCTAGTGGGATGGGGGAGAGAATAGGGAAAAAAAAGTTTAAATTCATGGGTTGAGGTAAAGATAGTTTAACATGACACAAAAAGAAGGGAAAGTTACTAATACCAATACCAATACCAATACCAATACTAATAAAAGAATTTACAAAATAAGTGATGCACAATGCAATTGCTTACCACCCACCAACTGTTGCCCAGCCAGTGCCTGAGCAGCAGTCCCCAGCCAGCTTTCCACCTAGTTTATATGCTAAGCATGACGTCATATGTTATGGAAAATCCCTCTGGCCAGCCTGGGTCAGCTGTCCCGGCTGTGCCCCCTCCCAGCCTTTGTGCCCCCCCCAGCCTGCTCGCTGGCAGGGCAGCGTGAGACACTGAAAAGTCCTTGACTTAGTGTAAACATTTAGCAACAACTAAAACCTCAGTGTGTTGTCAACGTTATTCTCATCCTAAAACCAAAACACAGCACTATACCAGCTACCAGGAAGGAAATTAAATCTATCCCAGCATAAACCAGGACAGGCTGTTCACTGTATCCAGCCAGTCAACAGAAATCACTGGAATTATTCTGGGTTTATATCCCTTTAAAATAAATTGAATTCACACCAAAATAACTAGTGACTGCAGACTGTAGCAAACTGTTAGAAATAAATCTGCAAAAATAATTTATTAATCCCTTGGTAGCACAAAATAATCCAATATCATTAAATACTTCACCGAGAAAACAATGTGAGTTTTCAGGCAAATTCAAGCTATTTTAGATTATTTTTCAGTTTATTTAAAAATTCTAAGACTCTTTTTTTCTGAGTAGGATGCTTGCTTTGTACCAGTGATCCGTGTCATGTCATGTATTACATACTTCTGAGACAAGTAGTTCAAATAATGTCATGTTTACCTAATAAAGATAATCTTGGCAAATGAGACAATATATATTGCAATGCCATACAATACAGTTCTGAAGCTTCGTTTGTGGCAAGTGTCATTTTTCCTACAATACAGTCAAATTGTTTTTATTCAGCAGATTTATGTCAAGTACCGTAAGCCATTGGGGGGAGCCAGTGCCAGCAGCATTCTCCACGTCCATCCCTTCTTTCTCGTAGTCTTGCTTGTTCATTACTTCACAGCCTCATCTGGTATGTGATACCGTTCCACCACCACTTCATCTGCTCATCTGCTGATTGCCTTCCTGACACTTGGCCCTCCAGCAATACTTGCTCTGATTGTCACCTAGTCTTTTGCTAAAATAGAAGAGTTTCAGTTTTGCCTCTGAGATGTATATATCGAGTGCCTACTGCACACCAGGCAGTAGTGTGAAGGATCTAGACGCTAGCAGTTCCAAACGTTGGCTATTACAGAAGAATATGTTTAGAAAGGAAAATATATAAAGTTTATTATTTGAGCATACTCTGTTTATCAGGCATGTGAACTGTGGACCAAATAATATCTACATATTTTTGATAGAGTTCTTTTCATATGGGTCCTCTATTGAGTGGTTTTACATCCAAGCCACAAATAAATAAAGAAAGAAATCGGAAGATTGCAGTTTTAAAATGAATATTTTTTTTATAGTAGGCATATACCATAAGCAAGTTCTGGTGGATAGTCACTTAAATTTGAAATTAAATTATTTTGAAGTGTTTGCATTTTTATTTCTGAAAGTATCGATGCTAATAGATAGTTTTTACAAAAGTTCGGAGAAATTCATTTCAGAGTAGCATGCAGAATCATAAAAAGAACTGAAAATTTTCAAATGTCAGTATTTATGTCTTGTGTACTTGAATACTCATACAGTTAGGGAATAAAAACCCTGTGAGTTACTAATCTACCCATCCAAAACTTACAAATTCCTACAAAATTAGCAAATTTCACCTGCTCAAGTCTTAAGACTTAACATTAGAGACTAATGCATTTCATCACAGTAAACAATAGAACATTTAAAAATTGAACAGCAAATATTTTTGCTTCAGAACTACTTTAAAACCCCTTATCTAAGACTGGACCAAATTTATAACCCATACAGCAAGTCAGACAGTCTCCTCTCAGAAATCTGTCAAGCAAAAGAATCAAATAAGACCCAGTGAGGACAGAGGAAGCTGAGGTGAAACGGAAGTCTTCCAAATGATGAATAAATGTGTTTCAAGACATTTTGAAAACCTGATAAGGAAATTAAGTGCAACAGGTAAAATTTTGTTATAGAATATTTCCTAGCTCTAGTAGTGAAACTGCTGCAGGTTATTTTTTGTTTTATCTGTGGTAAAAAGAAAACCCCTTATTCACATCTCAGGTCTTGCTCAGCAGCTAAATACTTTGAGTAAATTATTTAAATCAATATACTAACGTAATGCAAAATACATACAGTAGTTGCATTAATGTTCTATTCTGCTCCCACTAAGTGAGAAAAAATTTCTCTTTTAATTACAATGGTGTTCTAGTGGCAATTTAAATCAGTTATGCCACCTAGCCTAATGACCAAACTACAGAATACAAACTCTCAGAAGCTCCCAGAGATGAAGGATTCCTCCAAAAGTGTGACCAAAATCTGGGACACATAAAGCAGAGGTTCCTCACATGTGGAACTGATGTGACCCACTGGCTGTGGCAGGGTAGGTATGAGCATTGTGCAGGCAGCGCAGGCTACATTTTTGGCACTCCATTTACCACATAGGGACATACTGCTGTGCTGAGATCACTGTCAAAATGTGCAGCTGGATGAATTTCCCTTCTTTATTGACAAATGCGGAGCTATACTGTCTCTTGGGTTTGATTTCTTGTTGCAATGCTCAGTAAGCATTTGAAAAATCCATCCTACCTGTCCAGCACTGCTCAACCCAGTTATGAAGCTAGAGTGAACAGAATAGTCATCGCATGGATTTTCATTTCAATTAAAAAAAAAAAACCAAACCAAAAAAACAAATTGCCTTTCTCCTTCATAAACATGAAATGGTGACATCGTTAGCTCTTGCAAGCTGCCCATAGATTTACTTTTCTTTACAGCTTCATCTAAATATTGACATTTCAGTGTGCAATGTAATTACAAGACCCAGAAAAATGAACTGAGAGCATCTTTCTGAGATAATAAGGCCAAGAATGGCAGATGGAGGTCAAGAAGTCATCATACTTTTAATTTCAGGAGAATTAATATTGTGAGGGCAATTAAGACAATTAAGATGTTGCAGAAATTAATGCAACAACTAATTCTTCTAGCATGCTGGAACATTGGAGGGATAATCTACTTCCTGTACAAACAGAAAACTTTAATATTTTTGTATTCTTCCCTTTTTAGAGCAACTAGTGCCACTATTTTTTGTTTTGGAAACAAATATTCTTGGAAAAAATCACTCTCACCTTTATGTGAAAAATTTCAGTATTACTAAATTAAACACTATCTGAAACACTGGTTTTGATTCATTCTGTGATGACAGGCTTTTTATTATTTTGAAATACATTGTTTCAGAACTATCAGTGGGTAAGGTAAGTACACGTGATCTTTAGAACAAGTTATGAGGTTTCCTACAAGATTTTTATGGAAAGTATTGTTTCTACTAAGCCTATTTCCACTGAGAAGATATTTAGTAGAATTTCTGTGTTTTGTAAATTTAGCCAAAATTTACATATTTTTTTTAGGTCATAGTGTTCTGTAGGAACACTAGTTAACACTTATTTCCTTTTGCAGTTCTGTTCACGTCCTCATGATTCAGGCTCCCCAGTGGGATTCCTATGATGTGCATCCAAAAGTTTGTTCAAATGGGGATTTCTAGCAGATAAGGAGAACAGTGATATATGACACCTTAAATGGTATTTCTCAAAGCAGCCAAGCAGTACAAGAAGACAGTTAAGGTTAACCTGAGTGAAATATCTTCTTCTTGGCCCTCTCTTTCCTCTCCCCCCCCAAAAATGAGTAAAGAATTAGGAAAAAAAAGGAATCACTTTAACATTGTAAATGTGGATTAAAACAGAAACATTTTAATGTAATATAATCTGTTTTGTGAACAGTTAATTTTCTTAAGAGAAAAAATCAGTGCTTATCTACAGCCAGTCCTACACCTTGATGAAAATGAACTCTTAGAAACAGAAATAGAAAGTACTGTTGTAAATAAAAGTAGACTTTAAAGTTTGTATTCCATTCAAGGGCAGAAATAAAATATAAATGTATCTGTAAAGACTACTGAAAAGATGACTCCAGATAAAAGGTCAAATCTGTTCCATCAAGACCAAGGAAATTCCTTTTTATCCTGTATTAAATTCATTTTACTTAACCCATGGAAAGATGAAGAAAGTGATTAGAAGATAGTGTGTGGCCTGGAAAACATTTGAAAACTATGCAAAAAATATTGAATCTATGTCTTCCCACATCCTACTTTATTTCTGAAATGGTCCATAACCATCTACATATTGCTCTTTTTTGTAGTTATCCCTAATGTATCATTAATATAATATGAAATTGTCTTGAGGGCATAAATTGCATATGACTGCAATACATGTTAGCAATCAATTTGGTTTATATACTTCAGATATGCTTCTGTCTGTGGCACAACAGCTTTATTTCACACTCATAATGACACCGTCTGTTTCATACTGGACACCTTTCCAGACACCACAGCTGTCAGTATGCATTTACAATTCAAAAAGAAATTACCTTGCGTGCCAGCATTTGTTCAAAACTCTTTAATTCAAACATGGAGATGTATTAAAACAAATTACAGGAAATCTCACTGACAGAGAAGAAAAAAGTCAAAGTGCAGGATTCTGAAGGTTGCGTAACTGTTTTCCTTAGTTAAAATGTTAACTTTGCTTACTTCGCAATAATGAGAACAATAATTTTTAAAGTGCCATATTACATTCCTTAAGGTGAGAACTGCAGTATTTTTCTCCAAAAAGTTACATGTTGGAGACAGGGTGGTAATAAAGCACCACTATAAAGTATTTTTTCAACTTATTAATAAGTGTGAGAAGAGGTGTGAACATTGTCCTTGCATAATTTTCTCTGTGAAATGATGGGAAGTTTTAGCAGACCTGTTACCTCGTGTGGAAGCGCATCATCTGTTACTCCCCCCATGCAGGAACTGTGTCCCCACCACGTCACAGGTCACCAGGGAGGAGACCCTCCTCCCCAGGACCTTGCCCTACCTCCTGCTCTCTCCCTGCCACCCTAGCAGCAGATGAATTTGCAGTGGCCAAGCTGTCTTCTAGCTGTGATTGCTGCCACAAATACAGTTGAGGGAGATAAACCAAGTGGTGGGAAGGCATCATTTTACAACTAAAATAGGAGGTCTGAGAGGCCTGGTATTGTGGTGGCTCCATAGACAATGGCAACTTTTGCAGGAGCACAAGTGACATTCTTAAAGCAACTTTAACTGCAAAGGCCACAGTGTACTCTTTAGAACAAATAATTATTTTTTCCGAGGTATGTTTTTGACCTTTTCTTGTTCATTGCTTTCTAAACTTGTAATTGAATGATTGTCCTAACCTCTACTTAAAAATATGTACTCTCACCCCTGGTATTTTGCATTGTATATAAATCTAATAAAATGCACATCTTCTAAACTATACTCTTCTGCTATTTGTTACAATGTTTATAGAGTTAAAAAATTTACACGATACGAAAAATAACAAAAGCAGAGTAAGCACTAAAGATATTTTATTTATATTGTATGAATTATTTATATGCATTTTTATAACCAAATGCGGCACATTCCATACAAAAAATACTATTTTGTAAATTCAGGATATATCTATAAAACATATGTGCAAAGTTGTATTAAAACAGTCTTTAAATTATACTTGTCAACCAACCCATAACAAATTATATTATTAATGTCTTACTAAATATACAGTTACTATATTACCAACACACACCCCTCAGCCTCTTTCGACAATGCAGGTTTTTTGATGCACTCCCCATGAGCAGGTTTGTTCAAGTCAGAGCACTATCAGCAGTACGAGCAAAGCCACAGACAGATAAAGGTAAGAATACCATCGTTACAAGTTCCCTTCCTCCTTCATCGGCTCTTCCCCCTTGCTCCCACCTAATACCCGAACATGTAACATGCCTGCAAAATGAAAAGCAATTATACAAAAGGATTATATGCCAGATGAGAGATGCAGAATATACTCCTCATGGTTAGGTTCAAAATGGCTGGGGACAAAAGGAACAAGTATGACAATCCACACTACAGTCCTTCACACCAGCAAGGGTATGTTTCGAGTCAAGTATCTTCCTTCAGGCTTCAACAGCTGAAATAGAGCATGTATCACAGTTCTTGATAATACATGTTAACTTTACATGTTATAAATATGTGCACCATTTTCCCATCCTGAACTTGAAGTTTATTTAATAGCAGGTCACTGGCTTTGCCTGTTAAACTGCAGAGGTAGGTGTGTTCTTCTGTTTAGAGAATTACAGACGAGGCTTAAGTTACCTCAGTTTGGTCTTTCATGACCTAAACTGTCTGAATTCCTTCAGTCTAATTTTAAAGTGTTCTTGTTGAACAATGTACCTTCTCTGACCCTTTATTAAGTTTTCTATAGGCTTTTAAAAGAACAGACATGAAATGGGTCTCACTCTTGCAATACATGCTTTTAAGGTATCCTCCAGTATAAACTCTCATGTCTGACACAGTTTCAAAATTTATAACACCTTGAGAACAGTACCAGAAAGAGGGATATCAGCAATAAACAGATTCCATTTTGAATCTGTACAGAATCTAGAGTCATGAACACAAGTTCTCTTGTTACTGCTCAAGATACCATAGCTATTTACTAACCAACAACTGCCTGTAGTGGAAATACTTCCTTTATCCTTATTTTATCATGTGCTGTCATTTCTATTGTTTGACTCAGCCACATTTTGATTCTGATTTTCACAAATTGAGCAAAGGGAAACATGTGGAAACTTCATAAAGTTTTTGTTGAACTGAAATGCAGCTGGAAGCAAGCAAACAATACCAGTGTCAATACGTCAACAAATTATAGGTTGTTTCTTGAGACAATCCCACTGGGCTCAAATTCATTACCTTTACTCATGGTGAATAATTATACAGATTTAATTTCACAATAACAATAAACCTCATACAAAGTAGGATATTAAATGCCACTAATGAATGTAGAATCATGCCCACTGACAGAAACAGAAATGCAATCACTGCTCTATGTAAGATTTTCTGAAACAAGCCAAATACTAGTATTTAAAACATACAATCTCAGTTCATATGCTTGAACTTTTCTTGTAGATGTTTTCTAAATCTTACTTGGAATACTGGCTGTTCACCTCATTTGCTTTGTGAATTATGTATGCTGCTTTAATTCACTTAAAACTGTGAAATTGTTGTGTGATGATGAAGTAAAAGGAACCATACATGTGAGCATAATATTTACAATAGATTCTCTACATCTGTCTTTTATTGACAGAGTAACAGGTGTCATTTCAAATGCAAAGTCAACAATAATCAATAATAATATCATCAGTTTGCAACATTTTATAACAGAAGGGTTATTAAGGTAATTACATTATTTTTTTAAATGGTAAGTTCTTATGAGAGTTGTGCAGGATAAGCAGGACAAGAAGTTGATTGACAATAGTCAGTGTGTCACTAAGGGCAAATTGCACTTGACAAGTGTGATGCCCTTCTCTGATGGGCTGACTAACTTCATGGATGAGAGGAGAGCAGTGACCATTCTTTACTTTGACTTTAGCCAGCTCTGTGACACAGGTGATACTTGGTGATGTATAAATGCGATACTCCAAATAAGCTTTGTTGGTCCACATGGGAAGGTTGCAAACATAGAGAGACTCGGATCTCTACGTTCTCTCTGCTCTGCAAAGAAATACAAGAAGTAAAATTACATGGTTTGAGTGGTAACTAGGAAAATCAATAAATTTGGCTTGCAGTAACAAACATTAAATTCATTTCTCAGGTGATTCAACAGCAAATTTCCCTTAAAAATGAGAGAGTCCATGAGTGAAACAATAAATTTATTAAAACCAGTTAGACTAGACAGCAGAGTTTTGCGATTAAGCTTTTTCCAAGCCAGTATGCCCCTGATCCAACAAGAAAAAAAAAAAATCAAGGTCCCAAATTTGGGACTCTCTCTATCCTACCCCCCAAAAAACATCTTTTTTTTTTTCTCCAGGTCTGAGTATTGCTTTCTCTGTATTAATCTTTTTTTCTTTTTTTTCCCTTTCCTTTAAAAACGATGATGTGCATGTGCTGAAGTTATAAGCTGATGCTGCTATGTCTAAAGTCTACAGTTATTGGACATGGTCCAGTTAACGCCAGTGTAACTGAAGAACTTGGCTTTTTTATGGTGATAGATTTTTGTTTACAGTTCAAAAGCAAAAATATCATTTGATTTGCAGGGTTTGAGAAAATGATTTATGTAGCATTTTCTGACTACCGTAATCAAAATTGAAAAACTTGTATTTTACTCTGTGCACAGTGATCTAAGATCGCATATTTAAGTCTAACATAACATATAATAGAATATTGGACAATCAATCAAGAAACTGAGACACTGATTACTAAATTATACAAAATGTGAAAGATTCATGACTGAACTGCTGAGGTTGGATTTCCTGGGTACTGTAAATATCAGAGAATTCAGCCTACTTTGATGCAAGTTCATAAATTCAGTTTACAAACATGGAGTCATGCAGAAAAGAGAAATATAAACACTATGAGTAAAACATTTCTCTCCTAAGAAACATGATTTTCCCATTTCATATTTTAACCAAGAATGCATTCCAAGACACAAAGGAATGTAGCACACAAATGAAACTAAGTATATGTTAATAGAAGACATTTTCCATTTGCACCAGGAAATTAAGAAATATTTGTCTCCAAGTTACGAGCACTGAACATCAGCTTTTCCTTATGAGACAAGACAGGGAAATCAGAAGCCAAATCATACCTGATTGATACCCATTTCTTAAAAGCTGTGATTCAAAGCAATTCTGACTAGCAGACCTGACCAGTCTCTAATTAATTTACCAACATTGCTAATAGCTATTGTTTTTCATTGACTGAAACATTAAAAATAGTTCTTTATGTAGCAAAAAAACGGGGAATATTGCACTATTTCAGGACGTAATAATGTGACTTCAGTGTAAGGGGAAAGCCCTAGAATACAAGGGAGTTGAGGGTTTGCCAAAACTGAGCAGTGGTGCCAGAACACCATTGTCACTAGGACACCGATTCCTCATTTTTCCTACCTTTTCCCTTCTTCCTCCGGAAGTTTATTTTGTGAGGCAAGTCCTATTGCTTCCGATGTGCTGCCACAGGGAGGCTCGGCACTGAAGCAGAACCTCTACATGCTTCTGTAATGCAAAGAGTAATTGAAGGTTACTGACACTTTCAAGTACAGCGGAACTACAGAAAAGTTGTACGAATCTGTGCTGTAAGTTTTGTCATGGGTCTGAGTGGGCTTTAGGGGCTGGCATTAAGATTCAATGGGTCATCACATTGACTTGCCTACAAATGTCTTGCAGAAAACTGTGAGAATGGGTATCCATCCCCCTTCTTCTACCCCGATTTGCTCATGAGCAATCATTTTGTAATAGAAAATTATTAATTACTTCAGTAATACTCTTTCAGTTAATTCCTTCTTTAGTGTGTTAACCACAGATTCTTTAATTCCAAAACATAAGAAAAATATTAAATGGGAAGCATAAGAGAATTGTCCCTTTAAATGCTAGTTTGCCTTATATATTAGATGTACCTTAAGGTAATTTTCTTCAGTGATTTTGTGCTTGATCTGTTTTGTCAATAACAACTTTCAACAACTGAAGTGGAGACTGAGGCTTTGAGCAGCAGACGGCCATATGGTACTATCATTTTTTTAAGCAGAACTCTGCACTGACCTAAGTAAGCTGCTGTGTGTAAAACTTTGATATACTTTGTATACTGTATGAGTTGAATACATTTTCCAGCACATTATCATTGGTTCTCAGCACAAATCAATAAGGACACCATAAGAACATCTTATAAAATAATATATTTATTTGTATAAAAATATTTTTCATTTTCAAATTACTTATGTACGATACTTGAATTGACTAAGTTGTAGCAGGAAGGATACATCACCACTAATAAAACTGCAACATGCTTTTAATGACAAAATTTTAATATCTTTACAAAAAATAATTAGATATTGTAGTTTGTTTACTGCACTCTCTGCTGCCAAATGTTGACTTTTTCAGAAACCACACAAATACTAACATATTACTTTTGCTGGTTTATTTGGAAAATATTTAGTCATTTCTAATGTCATTTCTCTGAGTGTAATAGACCCTGCAGCTGTTTCCTCTTAAGTTAAATACCAAATATTTACATTCCTTGATTCTCTCAAACCTATATGCTCACACACTCATATACAAAATTAGTTTCAAGGTATACACAGAAGAAAAATATGAAACTTGTTCAATCAAGGCTACCTGCAAGCATTTGATAGGAGCACCTGTGTGGTCATTGTGATTACAAAGCAAGATTCAGAAGATCTTTCAGGTTGACTGCTCTTCCAGAGCTATCATATCCTTACTGTGTTGTATTCCTAACAGAAGACTGCCCTTCAGCTATGACAAAAGCTAGTACTGAATGTCACACAGAAATATGAGCATGGTTTCTGTAGTATATTTGACATACATTCAAGCAAAGCCATGCTACAGTGTCAACTCTCTTCTGTAAAAAGAAATAAAAACTGAGCCAATGAATTCTTTCACCAGGATATACAAATCACTGCAGAAAATTTCCGGATTACTAATTAGAGGAGACAGCTTTACTTTTTCCTTTGAGGTGTATTGTAACACTACATCATTCTGCTTTTTCAACATAATTCTTACACATGCGAAGTTAACCAGTACTATTCTCTTTCCCACTAATGAATATAGTCATGTTCGTCAGGTATGGTGTGTAACAAGTCATTTTCTTCTGTGCAGCTTGATAGGAGCAACATTATAATCAGCTACATAAACATACAATTACACGCTATTATCTGCAATTGTGTTGTAGGAACATTCTCACATCTCTGTGTTAAAGTGAGTAAATATCAGTTTTAAACTACAGTGAACAAAGAAAAAAAAAAAAAAACTTCTTTAAGCAGAACCTGATTTCTACTTTAAACTAAACCTTTTTTTTATTGACCAGAAAAGAAAACCACATGTTTTTAGGGGTGCTTTTATTTTAGCTTTCAATTCTAATCAAAGTCTTGTGTTTAGATAAAGTAAATAAACATATCAAGCTATATTCTGAATCTTGCAATAGATGCTGAGAAAATATAAGGGCCTTTCATTGACTAAAGGTGAAAGATGGTGATGGTATGCTTGAGATATAAAACAAAACCTACAAGACATAAGAAGAAGAGGGGGAGAAATCAATGTTTTCACAAATCCTGTATCCTAAAAATCACCTAGCTCAATTAACTTTTAACTCACCTCAAATATTTTAATATGGAAGGAAAATAAAGTTAGAGCATTTTAGATGAAGTGTACTGGAATAAATATATGTGGTATTTGAAAGGCAACAGCACCAATCTTGAAAATAAAGGTACAGACTGCAGATTTAACAATGTGAGTCTAAAACAGTTCTAGACAATGACTGACTGTGAGATTCATACTTTTCAAATTATTAAGTATTTAAATACAAACACTGACATTTCATTCTTTGATAAAATCTCTAAGAATAATGACTGATATAGAAATTATTGTACAAAAATGCCATGTCAGTTCTTTAAAAAAAGAAAAGCATTAAACCCAACTTCTTTCTAAACAAACAAGAACACTGTATACAGTTAAAGGATGTACGGTGAAGTTAATGTTGTTAATAATACCTTGGTAAGATTCACTATTTATTTATCAAAACTGTGGAAGAAAAATCTCAGATAAACCATTACAGCAAAAAGCCTATTTATCAGGGGTCCAAAGAAAGACCAACTTTTTCAATCATATCCAACTTCATGTCTGAAAAACATTTAAGTTTACCTTTGTAACTATACACTCCTCCCTACTGACAGCTCTCATCTACATGGTCTGCTAAAGGTACAACCATTGAAGCATGTGGTAGAAAAGATTTACATAAATCTCATAGAAAGAATGGCAAGTAAAAAAAATGCTCTAGCAGGTCTATATTTGATCCATAGCCAGACCCTAAGAAAACCTCTTCAAGAGTATGAACATTTGTATCTTCCTATTTCTTTGTCACTTTTTTCTGCAACAGAAGAGACAGTACCTTTTTCCAGAGGCAGTCTGCTGCAATATAAGCCATTCTCAAATGACAGTCATATTCTGTTCCCTGTATATGTGAACTGTGTTTTTATTTATGTGTCTTCAGACATAATTTGGAACCATCCCAAATGGTTTTTAATACATATCTACATAAACAATGGTTAGAACTGTGAAAATAACAAAGCCAAAAATAGATTTCACCTAAACCAACTCTCTGAAGTTTAGGAATCCATTTGAAACTAGGCATCCAGAAGGCCTTTGTATGGCCAAGAAAAGTATTTCTCAAAGACATTGTGACATATCTCTCATTTGATGTCCCAGGTAAGTAGAAAAATTCTCTGTCAGAAGTTGCCATTCCTTCTCCACTAAGTGAGGACTTAGGCATTTTAATAATTAATGCCTAAATTTTAGAATATTTGTCAAAATTTTATCTGGCTACAATCAGGTGAGATGAATTGTAAGCTTAGAAGGTGGTGTCAGAGGGTTGATGTCTTTTTAATAAATACAAAGAAAAAATTTGGTCCTAAATTAATCTTCTCTCTGCTTCAGAACAGAGTCTATCTTTGGAATACTCACATCACCTCAGTTGTTTTGTTGTTTTTTTTTAATACAGTGTATTTTTACAGACAAGGTATACCTAAAATTCTGCGTGTGACCCCAAAACTACTAAATCTTCCACAGCTTTGCATTGCAGAATAGTGTCTGTTAAGGTATTAACTTACTTGAAGAGAGTGATCCTGGTAAACTTTTGTGAACTTAAAATTAGAAAATTACATTCTAGCATAGCATAGTCCTACTAAAAATTAAGCGTTACATATGTTCAGTTCTTTTGGGCCCACAGAATAAAATTCACATTGAAGTACAACACTAGAAGATGAGGATGGTGCTATCACATATGACAACTGCTGTCAATGGCATGGCACTACATTGTTTTACAAACTTTTTCCCCCATTGATTTATTTCTCCGTGAACACAAAGCACTGATCAACCAGCTTGAACTCACTAATTTCAGATTCTTTCAGGTCCATAGCAAACATCAAGATGTGTCAACATCTCACAGCATCGAATGGCACCAACAGTGCAATATACTTTCTGAACAGAAAGTTTAGATTTGTCTTGCCTTTCTGTTTCTTGAACTGGGAACATTTTAGGTATCGTAAGACATATTGTACTGGAATTTGTATAATGTTTGACTTGATATTTTACTTAAATACAAGTGACACAAAAGGCCATGGTATAGTTATTTATGTAATAGTAATTACATATATTTAAACCTTTTTCTCATGAAGCATGTTCTTCATTGGGGGTTGAACTAGATGACCTTAAAAGGTCCCTTCCAACCCAAAGATTCTATGACTCTATGAAATTTTTTGCATAAAAGGACTGGCATCTGCTCCTACTTTTCTCCTGCAATATACATAGTTGCATGGCAACCAAGACATTACTCTCCCTCACTAACTATGTTTCTCAATCTATTTAAAAATGATGTCATGCCAAAAATCGACTGAAACATTAGCCTGCTGTCACATACATTACATAATTGTTGAGAAAGAATGCTGTCTTGTTCCTATTGTATTAAGTTGTATTAACTGTTAACTTCACTGCTATGCAACTAAGCACACAGTCACAACAGATAACACATGAACTCTAGAAACTTCTTAATTTTAATATGCCCTTCCTACTAGGAGCAGCCAGACTACTAGTCTAAGTTTTAGACTAATCAAAGAATATTAATTCTGTCTACTTTTGCAGAAACAAAGGATTAACAAACCCTTACATTTAGTGCCACAGAAAATATTTTCCTACACATCTGAAAGCACAGTACAGTGCAACTAGTTAATAGATCACGGTCAGTTTATCAGCTGAGTAGCATGTAGTCAAAATAGATTTCTGTTCTTTAAATAAGAAGCTATTCCCTGTACTCCATCACGTATCAGAGAACACAACTTCTTGGCCCATCTGAGTCAAGTTGTAACATGTTACGCCATTCTGCAGACTGTGAAACTTTACTTGTTCATAGTACTTTTCCTCAGTAAAGAAGTCCTAAGTAGGCAGCGTCATGGTGAGAATGGATGAATAACTAATCAAAACAGTGGAAAGATTGGACAGGAGAAAATTATTTATTTTCTTAGTGGAGGGAGATATCAGTAGCATATCACGGAGATCTCTGAGGGAACCTGTGCAATTCAACATATTCTCAAAAGGGGGGAATAATAAAGTGACAAGATCTATTGATGCTAAGCTAGTAAAGGTAAATCGGGATGAAGAGAACTACAGAAATTCTTTCTAACACTGTCAGATTAAATTCACTGTAAATAAATGTAAAATGCTATGTGTTAGATGGGGGAAATCAATGCTAATGTTACATATGAAACAGCAGGCTCTCGACTGACTTAGAGCTCAGATGAAAACTTGGAACTATAATAGATAGATAAAAAATGTTGGCTTACTACTCAGCAGATGTCAAAAATAATCAATTTAAAGCTAGAAACTATTGAGAAAAAAAAAGGAACAAGGGGATTGTTCAGCAGCATCCTGATTGCAGTGTGCAGTTCTGGGTACTGATCCCTTCCATCTGAAACAGAATTCAAAGGAATCTCTGAAGATGTACAGAGAAAGGATGACAAGAGTGAATTGAAATGGTTTCTGTGCACTGAACAGTGGAAATGGAGGAACAGATGACTAAAGGAGATATGAAAGAGACTTTCATGGTCATGAGGGACAGTGAAAAAAGTAGAAATCCATTTTTCTCTGTCTCTTCCCCAAAAAAAAAGAATTAGGTGATGTCAGATGAAACCAGAGGACGGCAGTTACAAAAGTCTTCACATGATGGATAAGTAATCTGGAAGACAGCCAAAGGGGACTGAAGACAATAAATGCTTGTAAGGGTTGCAAAAGTAAGTCCATTTTTCCTCCAAGGATTTGTCCACTGAGGGCTACTAAACACAAGTATGCATACTCTGGTACGTATCATATATGCTTACTCTGTTCCTATATTCTTGCCTAGGTGTGCTTTTGGCACACTTACTGTCATAGGCAAAACAGACTCAACTTGGGGAAAATTAATTTAATTTATTGCCAATTAAAAATAAAGTTTATGGTGAGAAGCAAAGAGAAAAGCTGAGACACCTCTCTTCCATTCTTCCCAGGCTCAACTTCACTGTTTAACTCCAGACTCCTCTACCTCTTCCCCCTGGAGCAGTGCAGGGGGATGAGGAGTGAGGGGCTGCAGTCAGTCCATGAGAGCTGCTCTCTGCTGCTCCTTCCTCCTCACAATTTTCCCTGCTCCAGTGTCGGTCCTCTCCATGGGCTATGGTGCTTCAGGAAAAGACTGGTCCAGCATGGGTCCCCCATGAGCCACAGTTCTTTCAAATATTTCAAGCGTCAAGCTGGATAGGACTATGCTTTCTTCTTGAACAGGTGATTATATAAATTCCAAATCCACCATTCTCCTTTCTGTGAAGACAACTGCTTAGGCAGCCAACCTAACTAGTAAGACTACCCTAAAGCATTCAGAAAATACTCCAACCAGACCCTAGAGAATAGAAGTCAGAAAAATTCTGAAAGTTTTTCTTACAAAGACATAAAACATGAGATTTTTATTTTTCCCCTCAGTTATGGGTTTTGAGATGGTTACAGCTTTCCTTTTTTTCATGTTACTGAAAACCTAAGTCTCTTGTAACTATACATAGAAACAGTTAGAAACTCAGTTTAAAAGACTGATGTCCTGGTTTCAGCCAGGATAGAGCTGGTTTTCTTCCCAGAAGCTCGTGTGAGGCTGTGTTTTGGATTTGGGATGAGAAACTGTTGATAATGGGCTGATATTTTGAGCTGTTGCTAAGTAGTCAAGGACAGTCCAGCTTCTCGTACTGGGCTGCCAGCGAGCAGGCTGGGGGTGCCCGGGGAGCTGGGAGGCACAGTCAGGACAGCTGACCCAGGCTGGCCAAAGGGATATTCCCTACCATACGACGTCATGCCCAGTACATAAACTGGAGTTGGCCGGGGGGCAGGAATCACTGCTCGGGGATCGGCTTCAATTGCCGGGTGGTGAGCAATTGCTGCACTGGGCATCACTTGTGCTTGTACATTCCTTTGTCAGTATTATTATTGTTGTTATCATTGTTATTTTTTTTCTCTCTTGCTGTCCTGATAACTAATAACTCTTTTTATCTCAACCCATGAGTTTTTTCCCAGTTCTCTACCTCATCCCACTAGGGGAGAGGAGAGTGAGCAAGCAGCTGCGTGGTGCTTAGTTGCCAGCTGGGGCTAAACCATGACAACAGAAAATGCTATAAGACTTAATTGTAATACTGAAATAACATTACTATAAATATTGCCAATTTCAGGATGAAAGGCCTTAAATCTCTTAATTTTTATTGTGGCTTTCTTAGAACAATAGGGATAAAATCAAACACTTTCTTATCTTTAGTTAGAAGTGAAGAAATGCCTGTGTGAACAGACAACCCACTAATATTAAATATGTAGCATTTTAAAAATTTTGACTCAGTTCATAGTACAAATACAAACTGAAAGGCCCATAGAGGTTTTCAGACACTCGCAGTAGTATTCTCCAGAGTACATTCTCATTAACACTACAGAAATAGAATGAAGGGGGGGAACAAAAACATAATTACTAAAAAGTGTGTCTTGGCATAGACATGATTGTTTCAGCAGGTTGGCAGGGCAGCTACAGTCCCAAGTACTACAGATACGATTTCAAGGTTGTTAGGTGAGAGTTACCTGTTCTTCCCCATTGACCTTTATGTGCGCACAGTGACATTCACAAGCAATGCCCTGGGCTGCCTCTTCACCTTCTCAATTCCTATGCACCATGCATGAAATGTGTGGAGAAGAAGGAAGGGAGAAACACAGCTAACACATTATAATGTTTTCTCCTTTGTAACCCCACAGAGGCTTCCATAACCATGGACCTTACTGGTGTTGTGCACAACGTCCATGCTTGATCCTACACTTTTAATAAAATTGGCTTAGGTACGAGATGAACATTTCCATGCCGAACTCTTCTACCCGTCTTTTAAATACACATGGATTAATCTCATCGGTTGCTTATCTGGGATTTGATTGAACACCCACACATTTTTCTATCAGCTGGATGAGGAATCCTTTGACTGGGTTCTGACGCAAATCTGTTTGTTCACTTATCTGCAGTTGATTAATTTCATTATTGATTGCTGCAGCTTGTTTACCACAGCTACAATGTCACAGGTTAATTCTACTTGCTGTGGTCTTGACACCATATCTCCTAAATTATTGACTTTTCCGCATGCTACTTTTTCATTTTGTTTATTCACAGTAATAAATCTTCAACTTTGTTTACAAATAAACAACACAGCACTGCTTAAGTGACTTAGATATTACTGGTAGGGAAAAACATGCAACTGCATCAATTCTTTACCCCAAAGTAATGTTGCTTTCTAGCAGCCTTAGTACCCCATTTACTTCAAAGTAAGTTTATAGTCTGCTTTATGAACAACAGTCTATTTTTCTGATACTTCCAGGACTGTTGTGATAGAAAAGCCTAGTTAACTTCAAAGTTCTCAAAATGACCTCAACCTGATCAATAACTTCTGTTTTATCTGAGTATTTCCTGAGATTCATGAGGATCGCATGGTTGGAATCTATCTGCTCTATATGTGTCCTGCCATAAATCTTCTTACACTCAAGACCCATGTTATGGGGACAAGCAAACATACCTCTTGGAGGTGATATCACTGCGCTAAAATAATCCTGCACTAAACAAAGTTGGATTCTGCACTTCTGTAAATAGTTATTTTTGTTTCAATTAAAATTCTTACAAGTGAGGAAAAAGAAGCATCAACATTTGCATGAGTGAAATGATAATGCAAATAAATTCAGAGGACTGTGGGAACCTCCACCTGCACCATTAAATATTGTCATTCAACAGTGGAACAACACTGTTCCATATTTGATCACTCAGTGCTTAATGAAAAGAGTATAGATTTTTCTTAGACCACAAAATTAACTAGTCCTTATTTTAATTTTTTTCTTGAAGCAATAAATATTGGAATTCAAATAGGTATTTAGCATGTTTGACAGTTCTATTGTGAATATAATAAATTATTATAGCCTTTTGATTCCAGTACAACTCAGTTGAAATTTTTCAAAAATGTTGTTGCTGTCCTGAAGGGAAATTAAGCTTCTTATTGTACTTATAAATACTATACACAAGAATGATGTCTTTATGTCCGGAACATCATTGCATTTAAATGCCATTCTAATTTCTTTACATTCATAAAAATCAGGACTCTTCATGTAACTTAAGAAGAAAGTTACATAAAGACTTCCCCTGATTTACATTGTCATGTCATATTGGCCTGAGTCACCACAACGAGCAGTTAAACAACCTCTGTTGACAGTCCATAATGTATATGTACAAATGCCTACTATCAGAAAAAAACATATTAATGTAGAGTTTCATTGGACACAGTAACAAACTGCAACGTTGCAAAAATTTACATCTGAAATATTTTACCTAACAACACATTGATTTGTCAAACTGTCAGGAGAAGTCTCTGCTGGAGATGTATTTAAAGTCACATTGAAAAGCAATTTAAAGCAGATTATGGCTTTTTAAAAGTTTGGGAAATTAAGTGGGACTTTTTTTATTAAACATTTACATACTAGTAAAAGATTTTACATGCAATTCAAACAAAAGTACAGAGTTCACCTTAAACTTAGAAAAATTAGAAGACTCACAGAAAGCATACGGTATGGTCATTTAAGAATGAAGTAAGATTTATTTGAGCCAGTCAACTGTTTCTCAGAGGTGTCCCAGCAGTCAGACCCAAGGGCCCACAGCTGGGCTGGATCACAGATGGCCTGGAGCATGGGCAGTCAAATCGAGGGCCCTAAAGGGTGCCTTTGGGGTCCTGACCAGGGATGAGCAAATACGGGTTGAATAAAGAGTTTCTATTCACAGCCTCTTCATGCTGAGAAAGGCAGTTTTCTCTTTTGCAACAGCTTTTTCCCCAGTTTTCCTATTAGAAATGCTGGGTATGAAAACAATCTCTTTCAGAAAGCATGGAATTTTTGAAGATGAACTGGAAAGAAGTAAGGACAGCAGTTCAGTATATGGAGTTGTGGAACTATTTTTTTAAGGATTTATATGATTGTTTAAAAATCTGATTATACTTACAGAGGGACTGAGAAGAAATGAGTTGATGATGGCTGTAAAGAGAATGACCAGTATGAGAGGAAAAAAAGAAAACCTATATTACTCTGTGAGTGATATGAAATAAAAAATTAAAAAAACCCAGTGATTTTCTTTGAGAAGTATTCTTAAAGAAATTAAGTCATACCTTTCAACAAGCTACCATGTCTTCTGGTTTAGAGGTACAGTGGATTGAGCTTGGCTAGATGACAGGTGCCCACCAAAGCCGCTCTATCACTCCCCCTACTCAGCTGGACAGGAGAGAGAAAAATATAATGAGAAGCTTATGGGTCGAGATAAGGACAGGGAGAGATCAGTCAGCAGTTACTGTCATGGGCAACACAGACTCAACTTGGGGAAATTAGTTTAATTTATTGCCAAACAAAATCAGAGTAGGAAAACGAGAAATAAGACCAAATCTTAAAACACCTTCCATCCCTTCTTCCCCAGCTCAGTTTTCCTCCTTCCCTGGAACAGCACAGGGGGGACGGGGAATGGGGGTTGCGGTCAGCTCATCACACATTGTTTTCTACCGCTCCTTCCTCCTCAGGGGAGGCTCCTCA